>NC_057805.1:81182854-81482854 GCF_018294505.1 Triticum aestivum
GGGAACGGGCCGAGCGGGCTTCGGCGGCGGGGACGGCGGCGCGCCACGTGGCGGCTGCCGGTTGGTCGGGCGCGGCGGCGGGATTCGTCCGGCGCCGGGTGGACGTGCCCGGCGTGCGGAGGGAGCGGTGGCTAGGTTTTGGACCCGGAATTCGGGGGAGATGCACATATTTATAGCTAGAGGGAGCTAGGAGACTCCAAATGGAGTGCGGTTTTCGCCCACACGATCGTGATCGAACGGCCGATAGCATGGAGGTGACTTAGGTGGGTTATTGGGCTGTTTGGAGGGGGGTTTTGCTGCAACACACAAAAGGACTTTGCGGTTACCCGGTTAACCGTTGGAGTATCAAACGACCTCCAAATGGAACGAAACTTGACAGGTGGTCTACCGGTGGTATACCAAGGCCACTTGACAAACCTCGGTCCATTCCGAGAACGTTTAACACCCGCTCACAAAAAGAAACGAGAGGGGTGTCCCGGTGCATGTGGGAGTGTCGGATTACAAAACGGACAATGGGGAAAATGCTCGGATGCATGATGACATGATATGAGATGCGCATGATGACATGATATGAGATGCATGACATGAACAAAATGCAAAACGAAAGACAAAACCCAACCACGGAGGGAAGATCATAACACATAGCTGAAAATGGCAAGGGAGTTACAAATATGGAAAGTTACATCCGGGGTGTTACAACACTCCACCATTACGAGAGGATCTCGTCCCGAGATCTAGGACTGAAAGAACTCCGAATATTCGGAACGGAGGTTGTTGAGGATATAGACCTTAGAGTCACCCGCCAGGAGGGGCCAGGTTACTCATATGGTCATTGCCAGAAGCCCGGCGCCAAGCCTGAAGACGGTGGGCCAAAGATGGGCTTAAGACCCGGATATGGCTTAAAGCCCGTAGTTGCAATCATTATTATGCTAGAACTTGTAGTGTAAGGCAAGGATAGTTGAGAGTCCGAGCCGGACACTCTTATGAGCCAGCCGGGACTCTGAGAGCTGCTGGGCGTCGGCCTCCCTATATAAAGGGACGACCCGGCAGCGGTTTAGGGACAAGAACAATCTCATCGAGAGCCGGGCATAGCAGATTAGCTCCCTGGTTATCGAAACCCTAATCAATACCACCTCAACTGGACGTAGGCTTTTACCTTCACCGTAAGGGGCCGAACCAGTATAAACCCTCGTATTCCTTGTCCCGCTTAACCCCTTTAAGCTTCCTAGTTGCGATGGCTCCACGACTAAGTCCTAGCTTGAGGACATCTGCCGTGACAATTCCACGACAGTTGGCGCCCACCGTGGGGCCAGCGCACGGTGGATTTGAGTTCTTGAAGGGCAGCTTCGAAGGGCTCAAGGGATACGCTGTGGGCCGGATGACCAAGAGTCGTCGCGGCAAGCTCTACATCAACGATGCAAGCTGGGGCCCCGACGCTGGCTCAATTGAGTACGGATACCGGGTCCCCTTCGGCGGAATTCATGTTTTCATCGGAAAGATTGGTGAGCCGGGCCCTGAGCCGGATCTCTGCGCCGATCTCATCGAGACGGCTCAGCGTGCACGACCCGCCTGGGCCCGGCCTGCCGTAAGGCATGCTTTTGTAGGATGCGTCCATGGAGGGCTCTCTGATCGATCTGGGTCTGGTGATGAGACGGCCGCCGGCTCGGACGGCGAGTCATCCACCGATGAGTCAAACTCGTTGTATCAACTTCAAGATGGCCGGCTCATGGGTTATTCCGATGGTGACAGTATTCCGGACCCGTTTGAGCCGCCAAGTCAGGTTGGGGTCTTTATGGCCGGTGCACAGCCTGTTCAGAACCCTGCTGCTGGAGCGGGAAACCCGGTGCCCTCGCCGGCTCAGGTGCTAATGGATCTCACGGACAAGATGACGGCCCTGTTAACCGCCACGGTTGACCCGGCGGATCAAGCTCAGCATGATGCGGAGGTGGCACAGTTAAAATTGGATCTAGTAAAGGCTAAGGAGGATCTGGCAGCGGAAGGGATCAGGATGGCTGCGGAGCGGGCGGCTCTCGATGCCCAAACCCAGTTGATTCAAGCGCAGTCCTTCCGGCTCACGATGGATCAAAACGCGTCCAATGAGGTCCTGAGAAGGAGGCATCAAAAGGCCCAATCTCGACTCCCTCCGGTTTACGATCCACGCAACCTCTTCAACACGCCAGGTGCAGGGTCTAGTAACCCGCCAGGGGTCATAGTGCCCGGGTCTGGGACCCCTATTCAGCCACAAGTGATGGGGCCTCCCCAGGTGCCCCCTGCCCCGCCTCAGTACGTGCCAATACCACCGGGTCATTATAATAACCCGCTGGAGAACATGGTCGCTGCGGCAGCACGGCTGGCGGCTCTCCCAGTCGACGGCGACTCTCCGACGGCTATTGAAACCCGCCGGGTCAGGGAACTCCTTCAGACAGCACTGGCGCAGCAAGAGGCGTACTCCTACAGCCGGGACAGGATCCACTCGACCCCTCGTCCAGGCCGGAGCCCGAGTTACAGCAGACACATGGTCTCAGCGACCGGCTCAAGTAACGTCCGACGCCATGACCCGCCCCCTGGCCATGGCCCGGCTCATAATGGAGCCTTTCACGCAGCAGACCAAGACAGAGCGCGGCAAGAGGCGGAGCAGGTGCCTCAGTTGACGGCTTACCAGACTCCCCCGGCTTATCCGACGATGTCCGTCGATGTGGGTATCCCTACCAGGACTGGGGGTGTCCCTTGCTTAGTGCCAGCTATCCGCAATGAACGTCTACCCAAGGACTTCAAAGGCCCTAGGAAGGTGCCCAATTACACGGCTGACTTACAACCCGCAGCCTGGATCGAGAGTTACGAGATGGCCATGGAACTACTGGAGGTCAGTGAGGCGGCAATGGCCAAGTACTTCACCATGATGTTGGATGGGACTGCCCGCACTTGGTTGAAAGGGCTACCACCGAATTCCATCGGGTCTTGGGCTGAGCTGAAAGCCCGGTTCATCCAAAACTTCAAAGATACCTGTAGGCAGTCTATGTCAATTGTGGATTTGACTAACTGTAAGCAGCAGGAGGGTGAATCCACGACGCATTGGGTTCGCCGGGTCAAGGAGATCATACATTCATCAGATAAGATGGATGCCGGCTCTGCAGTCTTAATGTTGGAACAGAATTGTCGTTTCGTGCCCCTGAGGATGAAACTCGGGCGGCTTAAGCGCGACTGCAATGATATGGGTATACTAATGGCGGCTCTTGTCAAGTACGCCGATTCTGATGGTACCAAGGATCCCCCTTCAGATGATGAAAGGGCAGGGAAGGGAAAGAAGAATGGCAATGGCAAGGGTCCTCAGCATAACCCGGGGAACCAAGGAGGAGGCAAGCGCAAGGCCGATGGCAGCCTAGAGTTTGTAGCCAACGCCAGCTCACAAGGTAATAACCAGCGACGCAAGGGGAGGCCCCCTCCCCGAGGCGGCGGGTCAGGCCCGACGCTGGAACAACTGTTGAATGAGCCTTGTCCAAGGCATGGCTCTAGAGAGAAGCCAGCGACTCATCTATGGAAGGATTGTGCAATCATGAAAGCCTTTAAGAATTACAATGGCCCGAGCGGCGGCTCAGGCACCGGCGGTTTTCATGGCCCGGGCGGCGGCTCAAATTCTAATCCTCAGAACGGTCAAGGGGGCTTCAATCAACAGTCTGGCCAGGGTCATCAACAGCAGCAGGGGGGTTATCAGACCAATCCAAAGCAGCTTAGCGGTGGACAGTACCATGTGTTTACCACCAGCCTGTGTAAGCGAGATCAGAAGCTTCATAAGAGGGCTGTGAATGCCGTTGAGCCGGCGGTTCCACGCTACTTGCGGTGGTCTGAGCAGCCTATAGTGTGGAGTAGGGAGGATCACCCTCCCCAGGTGGATAACCCGGGCCACTTGGCCTTAGTGGTGGCTCCTCAAGTGGGAGGATATAAGTTCACAAAGGTGCTCATGGATGGAGGCAGCAGCATCAACATCCTCTATTATGAGACTTTTCGCCGTATGGGGTTGGTTGATAAGAACCTCAGCCAGTCAAACACTATCTTCCATGGTGTGGTACCTGGTAAGTCGGCTTATCCAGTCGGCAAGATCGAATTGGAAGCGGCCTTCGGAGATGAAAACAACTACAGGGTGGAAAAATTGACCTTTGAGGTGGTCAAGATAAGAAGTCCATACCATGCTATATTTGCACGGCCGGCTTACGCCAAGTTCATGGCATGGCCGTGTTATGTGTACTTACAGCTCAAGATGCCGGGTCACAATGGGACCATTACGGTTCACGACAGCCGGAAAGTGGCTCTGGAGTGTGAGGAAGGTGATGCGGCTTATGCAGAATCTGTTTGTGCAACAGAGGAGTTGAAGTTTTACAAAGACAATGTTGACCCAACAGATATGACCTCTCTGAAAAAGCCAACTACAGAGTAAGAGCCGGCAATGAAATTTAAATCGGCTGATGAGACTAAACTTGTTGATTTTGTTCCAGGTGACTCATCTCAGTAGTTTAGCATCAGTGCCAATCTGGATCCAAAATAGGAAAGCGCGCTCATCGAGTTCATCCGTGGGAATAGGGACATCTTCACATGGAAACCTTCTGACATGCCAGGTGTACCTAGAGAACTCGCTGAGCACACTCTCAATGTTGATCCGAAATTTAAGCCGGTCAGGCAGTTCCTTCGGCGGTTTAATGAAGAGAGGCGGAAAGCTATTGGTGAAGAGGTGGCCCGGCTCTTGGCGGCCGGGTTTATTGTTGAAGTTTTCCACCCAGAATGGTTAGCTAACCCGGTGCTCGTACTCAAGAAGAACGGCACTTGGCGGATGTGTGTGGACTACACGGACTTAAATAAGGCATGTCCGGCTGAACCTTTTGCCCTTCCCCGTATTGATCAAATTATTGATGCTACGGCCGGTTGTGCGCGTTTAAGTTTTCTGGACGCTTATTCTGGATATCATCAGATTAAAATGGCGGTTAAGGACCAGGAGAAGACGGCGTTCATCACTCCCTTTGGAGCCTTCTTCTATGTATCCATGCCCTTTGGACTCAAGTGTGCACAGGCGACTTATCAGCGTTGCGTGCAGAACTGTCTTCATAAACAGATTGGACGTAATGTTCATGCTTATGTGGACGATATTGTGGTTAAGTCCATAAAAGAGGAAACCCTGATAGATGATTTGAGAGAAACCTTTGATAATCTCCGGGTCTACAAGATGATGCTTAACCCGGCCAAGTGTGTCTTTGGTGTTCCTGCAGGCAAACTCTTGGGTTTCTTGGTTTCTGACAGAGGCATTGAGGCTAACCCGGAGAAGATCAAGGCCATCACCTCCCTGGCTAAGCCGGCGTGTATAAATGACGTTCAGCGCTTGGCGGGTCGCATCGCTGCTTTAAGCCGGTTTATAAGCCGTTTGGGTGAGAAGGCCATGCCCTTATATCAGTTGATGAAGAAAACTGATAACTTTGTCTGGAATGATGCAGCTAATACCGCCTTTGAGGAGTTGAAGAAGCAGCTGGCAGAGCCTCCAGTCCTTGCTGCTCCGGTTGATAAGGAGCCCTTATTATTATATGTGGCGGCGAACACACGAGCCGTCAGTGTGGCTATTGTGGTGGAGCGCAAGGAAGAGGGTAAGGAGCATCCGGTTCAGCGGCCGGTTTATTATGTCAGCGAAGTGCTCATCGAGTCCAAACAGCGGTATCCGCATTGGCAGAAGCTTGTTTATGGTGTGTTCATGGCAAGCCGGAAGCTTAAACATTATTTCCAGGGTCATCCCATAACTGTGGTCAGTTCTGCCCCTCTTGGTGATATCATTCAAAACAGAGAGGCCACAGGGAGAATTGCTAAGTGGGCTATAGAACTGGGACCTCATGGTCTCAAATACGTGCCACGCACTGCTGTTAAATCTCAGGCCTTGGTGGATTTCATCAATGATTGGACAGAATCACAGGTGCCCGAGCAGAAGCCGGATAACACATATTGGACTATTCACTTCGACGGGTCCAGGCAGTTGGAAGGCTCGGGGGCTGGAGTTGTATTGGCTTCCCCTAAAGGTGACAAGTTCCATTATGTGCTACAGTTGATGTTTCCTTGCACTAACAATGCGGTTGAGTACGAGGCCTTGCTCCACGGTCTTCGGATGGCTAAGGAGATGAGCTTGAGCCGGGTAAGGTGTTTCGGTGACTCAGACTTGGTGGCTCAACAAGTATCAGGCAAGTGGGACTCTAAGGACCCTCTCATGGCGGCTTATCGCCGCGAAGTTGATGCCATTGCTGGGCACTTTCAGGGCTACCAAGTAGAGCACATTGATCGCAGGAAGAACGAGGCGGCTGATGCTCTAAGCCAGTTAGGTTCTCAGCGAAAGCCGGTGCCGCCTAACACTTTCCTGGACGTCCTGTATAGCCCTTCTGTTAAGTTGCCTACAGAGGAAGATTTGGCTGTCCCTGACCCGGAGGCACGACTGGTGGCGGCTCTCCATATCATACCAGACTGGACAATGCAGTATCTGGCTTACATGACCCGGGGCGAGTTGCCTGAGGATGAAACTTTGGCCAGGCAAATAACCCGGCGGGCTAAGTCAATGATCGTTATCGATCCCGAGTTGCATCATCGCAGTGTCACAGGGGCGTTTCAGCGTTGTGTCTCCCCTGAGGAAGGTCAAGAAATCTTGCGTGAGATCCATGAAGGGGATTGTGGCCATCACGCCGGCTCAAAGTCTCTTGTGGCCAAGGCCTTTCGTCATGGTTTCTATTGGTTGACGGCTCATGCTGATGCAGAGGACTTAGTCAGTAAGTGTGATGGTTGCCAAAGGTTCTCGCGACGGGCTCACGTACCGGCTCAAGAGCTGAGGATGATCCCAATTACTTGGCCCTTTGCGGTCTGGGGGCTTCATATGGTTGGACCTTTCAAAAGGTCCAAGGATAAGAAGACCCACCTATTGGTGGCGGTTGACAAATTTACCAAGTGGGTGGAAGCTGAGCCAGTTAGCAAGTGCGATGCGGCCATGGCGGTTCAATTTATGAAAAAGGTGATTTTCCGCTTTGGCTTTCCGCACAGCATTATAACTCACAATGGCACCAATCTATCCAAAGGCGCCATGGAAGAGTTTTGTCAACGAGAGCATATCCGACTTGATGTCTCCTCAGTTGCTCATCCTCAATCCAATGGTCAAGCTGAGAGAGCTAATCAGGAGATTCTGAAGGGTATCAAGCCCCAGCTTTTGGTCCCTTTGCAACAGACGCCGGGTTGTTGGGTGGAGGAGTTGCCCTCCGTGTTATGGAGCATCAACACTACTCTTAACAGATCTACAGGCTTCACGCCTTTCTTCATGGTTTATGGGGCAGAGGCCGTCCTCCCCAGTGACATCCGTCATGACTCACCTCGAGTGGCGGCTTATGTTGAGGCAGACAATGAACAGGCGCGCCAAGATGCTCTTGACTTGTTGGACGAACAGCGTGATGTGGCCGCAACTCGCTCCGTGATTTACCAACAAGACCTACGCCGTTATCATAGTCGCCGGGTTAAAACCCGGGTCTTCCAGGAAGGCGATCTCGTGCTCCGGCTCATCCAGGATCAAACAGATGCGCACAAGCTCTCCCCGCCTTGGGAAGGACCCTTTGTGGTCAGCAAGAACTTGCACAACGGGTCATATTACCTCATTGACATTCGGGAGCATAAAGATTCACGTAAGTCGGAGGAAGAGACCCGTCGGCCGTGGAACATAGCTCAGCTTCGGCCTTACTACACTTGAGTCACCAGCTCTCGTGATGTACATATTTTTCTCAGCCGTGTATATATTATGATAAGCAATAAAGCAGGACCTCTATCTTTTTTTCTCCTCCAAATATGCACGTGTTGTTTTCATTGCAAGATTACATGATGACTTGAAGGAGGATCCGGCTTATGATCGTATTCGAATCTAGCCATAAGCAACAAGGTCACTTGGGGGCTTCCTGTTCAAACATGGGTCATATTCGAACCAAAGAGAACATAGCTGTTGATACCCATTTGATTGGCAAAGTGCCGAGCTCATTGGGGAGTTTTCCTTGATCATATTTGAATCATGGTTTCACCCCTTTGGGAACCGACGTGGATCATATTCGAATCAGCGTCGTTAAACAATTCTTAAAATCACTTGGGGGCTTCCTGTTCAAACATGGGTCGTATTTGAACCAAAGAGAACATAGCTGTCGATACCCTCTTGATTGGCATCGCCACACCCACTGGGGGCTATATGATCGTATTCGAATCTTAGCATAACCCCTTTGGGCCGGGTCTCTGGTCGTATTCAAACTGGAAGCCCCTAAGTTCTTCCAGTTTATAGTCGGTTTTGTTTGATTATTCCAAGTGTGTACGGCCGGGTCTCACTTTGCCGGCTTAACTTGGGTTTACAGTATTGCTGAACGCAATGGGTGTTATAAGACAGGTAAACCGGAGTTGCGGTACCAACCTTCTTATCCGGGTTATCTAAACCGGAAGTATGCTTGCAGGCCGTTAAGTATGTTCTTACGGCTGTATTCAGGATATCATTGAAGACAAGTCCTTTTTGATTCATATTCCGGGTTATCTAAAACTTATGATTCTCAGGGCGGTAAGCCGCCTCGAGACTTGTGATTTGCCTTTCTATGCAGGATAATTAAAGGCACCTCTTTTGAGGTTAAGAAAAACAAAGGATTGATTATGACCCGGAGAAACATCAAAGAGACAACTTCAAAAGACTTCAGCATTAAATACGTGCATGATGGCACGACAGAGATAAACTGTTGCACCTACTCTATTACAAAACTCATCAAGTCTAAAAGGGTGGAGCATTGTTTGGTAAACCGGCTGCGGAAGTTAAGACGCTTGCTGGGTGGAAGTCTCCGGCTCATCTCTTCCTTCTCCTCCGGTTAATCCCAAGACCCGGAAGGTTGATGACTTCTAGTCGATGCCGCTGAGAGCTTCGAACTGGGCTTCCTCATCAATTAACCCGGAAGGGTCAATCTCCGGGGCGAAAGTGTGCTGACGAGCCGGCGGGATCAAGTTGAGGGCTTCATAGCGCGGAGTAGGAATCCTCTGATTTTCTGCGTCATAGCCCGGCTGGTACTTGGTCAGATCGGTATCGTTGCCAATCAGAGTGGCCACCGGGCGTACGACCTTCACGCAAGTTGCAAAGTCCTTCTGATCAAAGGCGGTGCCGTCTTCCTTCAGACTTGGGTAGCCGAGGGCGATGTCCCCCGGGTCTAACTCTGGCAAGAACGCCTTAGCCTGGCTCAGCGCAGCAATCGCTCTGGCTCTTGCAGAGGCTCATCGCAGTTCTTGGATCCGTTGAGGAAGAACGGCGAGCCGGCGAAGGACTTCCGCCAGGTGAGTCGGCACCTCGTTGGAGAGGGCCACCACAGCCAAGGCACGTTGTGACCCGGTGTAGAGTTGCTCCACCAGGGTGTATACGGCCTTCAGCTTGGTCACCACACTCTGATTCAGGTTGGCACTTCTGGGACCTGTTTAACAAAGACAGATAAGCCGCCGACAAGGATGAAATTATGAGATATACACATTCTAAACTTGATGAAAGCCGGCGAGACGACTTACCGAAGACTGCGGCCACCATCTGGGACACTTGGCGCTTTAGGCCGGAGAGCTCGGCGGTCTTCTCGGAGAGAGCCTTCTCCGCCTGTTCAGCCCGGTTCACCAGTGCGACCTTTTCTTCGGCCCACGCCTTCCGCTCAGCGTCGAACTCCGTCTTCAGCTTCTCTTGCGCGGCGATGCTGGACACGAACTTGGCGTTTGCCTTCCGGGTCTCCATCTCTTGCATCTTTAGCCGATTCTTGAGATCAGCAAGGTCATCCTCAAGCTTCTTGCCAACAGCCTGTATAAACTTCCGGGTTATGGCATGAACAATTACTCTACAAATTTAAAGTCCCAAGCGTTTTCCAAGCAAAGACACTTGGCACTTGGGGGCTAATGCATATCGAACGTTTCTATCTACACATTGCCGGTTCAAATGGAGTAAGCCGGAACCTAAGTCTACAACATATTCAATCATAAGTCGTCCACTTGGGGGCTAGCATGGTAAAGGTAACTATGCAGTAAGTAAGAGGACAGCAGAATGATACCTCAGACTTCTGCTGGATCTGGTTCACCATGGAAACCTCTGCGTCCCGGCTCTTGTGCACTTGGCTGATGTAGCCAGAGACGAGCTCTCCGATGCTCAGGTTGGCGTAGTCAGAGAGGTCCAGGTTCACCCGGTGGGGCTGCAGCAACTCCCCCTTAGCGGAGCACTTGGCCAGCGCGGTAGGCCTCCCCGGCTCAACGAACTCCGTCCGGGTGATTACCACGTCCGGGTCATTTGTTGGTTGAGCCGAGCCGGAGGCCTCCGGGTCAGCAGAAGCTTCTACAGGTGTCGTGTCCATTGGAGTGGTGGCTTCGGGGGCGGAGGCAGCTGGCGGTTCTTGGACCGTCACCTCCGGCTCAGGCAAATCCGGCTCTCCGGCCGACTTGGTCTTCTTCGCCCTCTTGGTGAGCTTTGCCTGGGCACTGAAAGAACAACAAAGGTTAGTATAAAAAGTATGAGCAAAAACCAGAACAAATATAAGAGGGTTATCATTACCCGGGCACGGTTTTGAAAGCCGGCAGACTGGACTGCATAGAGTCGCCGGAAGAGGGGGAGGTCTCCTGATAATTTGAGTCAGAAGAATTGAGTGGCTGACGTATAACACCCGCCAACGGATGAAAAGGGTACAAGTGGGAAATAACCTCAGTTCGGCGCTTCCTTGATGCGTCAGGTAACCCAGAGGAGAGGTCGGTGTCCTTGTTGGTCCGGGTGTGACGCCGGCTTTCATGAACCTGTCGCTTCAAAATAAATTGAGGGTCTTGATAAGCTAAAGGATGTGAAAAGCTTACTTTCCGGGTTACCCTTCGGACTTTCAGCCTTGGCAAGGGCTCCGAGTCGGAGGAAAGTGACATTACCTCTTGAACCACCGGGTTACTTGCACCGGTGTCATCCTGTCAATGAACAAGTATTGATAAGGCGGATAGCAGCAAACAACAAATATAGCAAGGACTTAAAAGCTCAGGGGTTACCTCTGACTCGGAGCTGTCGCTTAATTGCATCAGCTCTGAAGCAGTAGGCCTGCTTCCTTTCTTGCGAGGGGCGGCTTTCTTGGCGGCTTTCTTCGCCTTTCTGGCCTTCTTGGCCGCCTCATGGTCATATTTGACCCGCCAGAACTTATCATCAGCCTGAAAAATGCAATAAGGTTCTCTTAAAATGATTCAGATGAAAGTTATGTATAGATAAGATGTTCGGATCAGCGGCTTACCGCTGGGGCTGGGTTGATCTTGCAGAAGGGGGCTAGCCCGGTCCTTCCGCAGTCTGCCAGGCTCTCGTTCAAAAGAGCCTTGGTCATATCTTCTGCAACGTCTTCAGGAAGATCGTTGCGGCTGTGTCTTTGAGGGTCATCCTTTCGGCCCGTGTACTCACACATTAAGCCGGGGCAGCGGCTCAATGGGATCACCCGCCACGATATCCAGACCCAGACCAGATCAATTCCATTCAGACCATTGCCCAGGAGAGCCTTGATCTTGTTGATGGTGGGGAGCAGAGGTTGGCGCTCCGCTTGAGTCAGCTTGTCGAACAGTGGGTGAGTCGGCTCTAGACGCGAGGGGCGAAAGCCGGGCAATGGATTCTTGTCAGCCGGTGACGTGTCTTGGCAGTAAAACCACGTCAGATTCCAGTCCTTGGGGTGGCTGGGCGGCTCTGCGTAAGGGAAAAGGCTGTCCCTACGCCGCTGGATGGAGATGCCACCTAACTCCAGACTTGGCCCATTGGCACACTCATTCTGACGGTTCAAGTAAAAAAGCTCTCTGAAGAGCAGCAGACTAGGTTCTTCTCCAAGGTAAACCTCGCAGAAGACTTGGAAGTTGCAGATGTTGGACACTGAGTTGGGTCCTATGTCTTGAGGCCGCAAGTCGAAGAAGTTTAGAACATCCCTAAAAAAACTTTGAGCCGGGCGGTGCGAAGCCCCGGCTCATGTGATCCGCAAAAATCACTACCTCCCCGTCCTTTGGCTGTGGTCTCTCTTCTGACGTGTCAGGGGCACGGTAGGACATGACATCCTTCTTGGGCAGATATCCAGACTTAACAAAATCCGCTAGGGTCTCATTGGTGACATTGGACCTCACCCAGTTGCAAGTAATGGAGGCTTTGGGAGCTTTGGGAGGCATGGTGAAAGTCGGCAGTCTATGATAAAAGGAAAAACGTCCGGGTTAATTATGAGCCGGAAGAAATCTACAGTTCAATGTCAAGGTGGCGGCTTATGAAGGGGACTAATGGTATACATTTAAGTGCATCGGGCTATTTAAGCCGCCGAGGGATTGAGAGTAATTTGATTGTCTACATGCCTTATTACAGCTAAGCCGGAAATTTTATGGCGCATGGTTTTCTTTAAGCCGGAAGGTTCTACGGCGCGTGGTTTCTTTAAACCGGAACTGTAAACCGCCGAGATTCAATGATTGCAGTTTTTTACTAAGTGTGGTAAACAGGTTTCACACATCGCAGTAAAAATTTTGGATCAAAATGGTCGGTCCAAAGGAAATTTTCTAGACCTAAAATACAGACGCAGGGGAGTTCTTGAGCTCGAATGAGGTCTTTATGCAGTGAAAAGAAGTCTACTTGTGTTTGAAACTGGTGCTAAAACATCTACCACAGTGGTTCCATACGGGCTAAGATCAAAAAGGAGCAGTAAAAAAGAAGACTACCGGAGCTTGTGGGCGACGGCGACGAACACGAAGAACGCGAACGAACCCTATGGCAGATCTATTCTACAGGACAAGCAGGACTTACAAGAGCTGGAGAGTCGCGGAGGTCGTCGCGTTTCTCTGGTCAGATCAGGGTGATGCAGCGGCCTGAGCTGGTGACGACGAGAAGACCCGCGGCGGCGACGGCGGCGGAGCTCGAGCAGCACGGGACAGTGAGAGGAAGGAGACGACAGAGGGAAGGAGACTGAGAAAGGCCCGTCGGGTCGGCCTATTTATAAGGGCAAGCTCATAAGTGGGCGCGAGAATCAAGGAGACCATGGCGTGGTTATTTCCCCACGAAACGCCTCGATTTTCGGGATGACAGTAAAGATAAGATCCGTTGCGGATCTGGCGGAGTAAAAAGAGGACTTAATGGAAGATGATGTCACGGCGGATTACCCGGAGTCCAGAGAATGACGTCACGCCGGGTTATGGGCTTCACACAAATGGTAAGCCGGAGATTTTTTCTGTTGAAAGAATTGAAGATTGACATGAGCCGGCTCAAATCAATCTGGGGCCTAATGTTGAGGATATAGACCTTAGAGTCACCCGCCAGGAGGGACCGGGTTACTCATATGGTCATTGCCAGAAGCCCGGCGCCAAGCCTGAAGACGGTGGGCCAAAGATGGGCTTAAGACCCGGATATGGCTTAAAGCCCGTAGTTGCAATCATTATTATGCTAGAACTTGTAGTGTAAGGCAAGGATAGTTGAGAGTCCAAGCCGGACACTCTTATGAGCCGGCCGGGACTCTGAGAGCTGCTGGGCGTCGGCCTCCCTATATAAAGGGACGACCCGGCAGCGGTTTAGGGACAAGAACAATCTCATTGAGAGCCGGGCATAGCAGATTAGCTCCCTGGTTATCGAAACCCTAATCAATACCACCTCAACTGGACGTAGGCTTTTACCTTCACCGTAAGGGGCCGAACCAGTATAAACCCTCGTATTCCTTGTCCCGCTTAACCCCTTTAAGCTTCCTAGTTGCGATGGCTCCACGACTAAGTCCTAGCTCGAGGACATCTGCCGTGACAATTCCACGACAGAGGCGGTCCTCGCGTTCCCAGGTGGCTTCTCGGTCGGAATGGTGCGACCACTTCACTTTCAAGAATTTGATTGACTTGTTGCGAGTCTTGCGCTCAGTTTCTTCAAGAATAGCAACGGGGTGCTCATGATAAGACAGATCTTCTTGGAGGTCAATCTCTTCGAAGTTGATGGTGCGCTCAGGAGTCTTGAAGCACTTGCGAAGCTGTGACACGTGGAACACATCATGCACGTTCGCGAAGTTGGAGGGAAGCTCAAGTTGATAGGTGAGGTCGCCTCTTTTGCCAATGATCTTGAAAGGACCCACGTATCTAGGGGCAAGCTTCCCTTTGATACCGAAGCGACGAGTGCCTTTCATTGGAGAGACACGGAGGTAGACATGGTCTCCGATCTCGAAAGCCACATCACGGTGCTTACTATCATAGTAACTCTTCTGGCGCGATTGCGCGGATTTGAGATTTTCACGGATGACTTTACACATTTCTTCAGCCTCTGTGATTAAGTCATTGCCAAGAAGTTGGCGTTCACCAGTCTCTGACCAATTGAGAGGAGTACGACACTTTCTGCCATAGAGAATCTCGAATGGGGCCTTGCTCGAACTCGCTTGGAAGCTGTTGTTGTAGGAGAATTCGGCATATGGAAGACAATCTTCCCACTTCATGCCAAAGGAAATGACACAAGCCCTGAGCATATCTTCGAGGATTTGATTGACTCGCTCGACTTGGCCACTAGTTTGAGGATGGAAAGCTGTGCTGAAGCGAATGTTGGTGCCCATGGCCTTCTGAAAAAGCCAGAACTTAGAAGTGAAGATGCTTCCACGATCTGAAGATATCAATTGTGGAATGCCATGCAAGGAGACAATCCTGGAGGTGTATAGCTCTGCCAACTGAGCTGCTGTGATAGATTCTTTGATTGGAAGGAAATGAGCCACTTAGTAAGCTTGTCGATGACAACGAAGATAGCATCATTTCCGCGCTTGGACTTTGGAAATCCATTCATGAAGTCCATTTCGATATGATCAAACTTCCATTCTGGAATAGCAAGAGGTTGGAGGAGACCAGCTGGTCGTTGGTGTTCTGCTTTCACCCTTCGACAGACATCACATTCATTCATGAATTGAGCGATTTCTCGCTTCATTCGAGTCCACCAATACGACTGCTTGAGGTCATGGTACATCTTTGTACTTCCAGGATGAATGGAAAGAAGAGAATTGTGCGCCTCGTTCATAATGACTTTCCTTAGATCACCTTTAGGAACCACAATCCGGTCCTCGAAGAATAAAGTGTCTCTGTCATCAATGCGATAGCACTTGTATTTGGAAAGACCCTTGTCGATATCACGTTTCACCTTCTTCACCATGGTATCCAGAAGTTGTGCCTCACGAATTTGATCTTCCAAAGTAGGCGAGACTATGAGGTTGGCTAGAAAGCCTTGAGGAACAACTTGGAGATTGAGTTTGCAGAAAGCTTCACAAAGATCCGGTTGGAATGGCTTGAGAATTAAGCTGTTGCAATAAGCCTTCCTGCTCAAAGCATCTGCAATGACGTTGGCCTTGCCTGGAGTATATTCAATACTCGGATTGTACTCTTGAATCATTTCGACCCATCGAGTTTGCCTGAGGTTGAGGTTGGTCTGAGTGAAGATGTACTTGAGACTCTTGTGATCGGTGAATATGTCCACTTTTCTTCCCAACAAGAGATGTCTCCATGTTATTAATGCATGGACAACTTCCGCCAACTCAAGATCGTGAGTGGGGTAGTTCTTTTCGTTGGGCTTCAACTGACGAGAGGTATAGGCCACAACTTTCTTCTCTTGCATTAGCACAGCATCGAGACCTTGAAGAGAAGCATCACAGAAAACTTCGAATGGCTTGGATTCATCAGGAGGAGTTAATACAGGAGCTGTGACGAGTTTCTCTTTGAGAGTGTTGAAAGCAACGTCACACTCGGGAGTCCAGACATACTTCGTATGCTTTTGGAGGAGGTTGGAAAGAGGCTTTGCAATCTTAGAGAAATTCTCAACGAATCTTCGGCAATAACTTGCAAGACCAAGAAAACTGCGGAGCTGCTTGACATTCTGAGGAGGTTCCCAATTCACAACTACAGACACCTTCTCGGGATTAACAGCGATGCCCTTGGCAGAGATGATATGACCAAGGTAAAGAACTTCATCAAGCCAAAACTCACATTTGGAAAACTTCGCATAGAATTGATACTCTCTGAGCTTGTCGAGCCCAATCGCAAATGTTTGGCATGATCCTTCTTATTCTTGGAGAAGACCAAGATATCATCGAGATACACCAGGATGAATTCATTGGTATAGGGGTTGAAGATGAAGTTCATCATTCGAGAGAATGTTGGAGGAGCATTGACAAGGCCGAAAGACATGACAATATATTCATAAGAACCAAAGCTTGTTCTGAATGCTGTCTTGGGAATATCTTCTTCACAAATGCGAATTTGATGATAACCCATTCGAAGGTCAAGCTTTGAGAATACTTTAGCACCTTTGAGTTGCTCGAATAGCTCATTAATGTTGGGAAGTGGATACTTGTTCTTGATTGTCTTCTTGTTCAATGGACGGTAGTCGACACATAGTTGGTCCGTGCCATCCTTCTTCTGGACAAAAAGAACACCACAACCCCACGGAGATGAACTCGGTCTGATCAGACCCAGACGCTCTTGTTCATTGAGCTGTTTCTTCAATTCTTTCAGCTCCTTGGGTCCAAGCTTGTAAGGACGCTTGCAAACGGGTTCCGTGCCAGGCTCAAGATCGATAACGAACTCAACTGGCCGGTGAGGAGGCATACCCAGAAGCTCTTCTGGAAAGACATCTTGATACTCACAAATGACTGGAATCTGAGAAATAGCATACAACTCGCCCTTCTCATTGAGAGAAAAAAAAACCGAATGGTTTCATCACGAGCGGCATAGATAATCACATCCTCAGGAGAGTGTGTCAATTGAATTTCCCTGGCAGCACAATCAAGTTGAGCCTTGTGCTTAGAAAGCCAGTCCATCCCGAGAATTAGATCAATATCCGAGTCACCAAGAACAATTGGTTTGGCCAGAAATTTATAGTTTCCCATCTTGATAGAAACATCGGGAGCAACCAAACTAGAAGTCATAAGCTTTCCCGGAGAAACAACTTGCATAACTTTGGATGAAATCTCTGTGTCAACATTGTGCTTCGATGCAAATGGGTATGACATGAAAGAATGTGATGCACCAGTATCAAATAAGACTTTTGCAGGAAAGTCATTAACTAAGAGATTACCCATTATCACATCAGTAGATTCCTCCGCTTAAGCTGCATTCATCATGTTCACCTTAGCAGACTTGGGATTATGCTTGACCACTGCATTGCTGGAAGATCTCACAGGAGGAGGAGGCGGAAGGCGCCTTTGGTTGAAGCACTTGTTAGCATAGTGACCTTTTTGCTGACACTTGTTGCAAGTCACCTCTGAGAGTGGACAATGATAAGGATCATTCGACTTTGGAGCTTGATTCTGAGACTTGTTCTGATAGCCAGGGTTGGATGAGTGGGAAGATCCATGGCCACCTTTGTTCTTCTGCTGGAAAGGCTGACGAAATGGAGGAGGAGGAGGCAACCAGAACTTCTGTTGCTTAGCAGCCACTAGTGAGGAAGAAGAAGACTGAACTGTGTCCCTGACTCTCTTCTTAGAAGCCTCACACTTGAGCTGAGCAGCCTCTTGCTTCAGTGCCATATTGTAGAAATCATCATACTTGGTCGGCTCAAAAAGCACGAGAGGCAATTGCAGATCTTCTCTAAGGCCACCTCTGAATTGATAGATCATGCTCTTTTCATCAGGAACGTCTTGCTTAGCGAAGCGAGCGAGTTTCTGAAACTAAGTATTGTATTGATACACGGACATGCTGCCTTGCTTGAGATTGCGGAACTCCTCACGCTTGCTCTCAACAACACTTTGTGGAATGTGGTGAGCTTTGAAGTCTCGGCGGAAATCATCCCAGGTAATCACACGACCTCCTCTGGAATCTTTGTATTGTTGATACCACTCGGCAGCTTGATCCTTGAGTTGAAAAGAAGCAAACTTGACAAAGTCCTCAGGCCTGACATTGCTACATTCAAAATGCTTGTTGATGTCCACGAGCCAATCATCGGTGTCTGTGGCCTCGGCACAGTAGCTGAAAGACTTCGGCTGATTAGCGAGGAACTGGTTGAGGGTAGCGAAGTGAGGCTGATTGTTGCCTTGGCCTTGATTTCCTTGATTGCCTTGCCCTTGGGTGCGTTCTTTCAAGAGTTGCAAAATCATCTGAGCATTGGCGTTGATGGCTGCCATGATAGCTTGCCATGCCTCCGGAGGCGGAGGTGGTGGCGGTGGGTTCGCCTGACTCCCCTCATTGCGTTCCGGATTCTGACGCGTTGGCGGAGCCATCCTGGAGAGGGTGACATCCGTTAGCATCTTAATAGACAAATAGACAAGTAGAATCAACGGATAGAAATTGCAACATATAGTCTTCACAATAAACATTCGAACGAGGATGAACGAATGAATTCCATAGTAAATCATCACACTTCCATAAGGTGAGAAGCCACTTGATAAGAGATTGATGAATAAAATAACAAAGTATGAGTGGAACAAATAAATGGTAAGGATTACCCAATCACAAACCAAATATCTGCGGGAAGAAATGCTAAGAGCTACTTGAATCCCACCTATAAACTCCCGAAACTTTCTGGTTATGCAATCTGGTGTTGGGGATACAGGGGACACAAAATATATCACCCAAACTAGCAATCCCTAGATCCAGCTGTATCCATCCGTCAACACATAACCAAGAAACCTTCGGAAATCGTGTACCTCAACCTTCGAAAAGCATCCGTTATACGAGTTATGGCAATACTCCCGAACTCCCGCTGTCGTGGAATAGTCGCGGCAGATGCCCTTGTGAAAGGTCTTAGTCGTGGAGCCATCGCAACTAGGAAGCTTAAAGGGGTTAAAGCGGGACAAAGGACACGAGGGTTATACTGGTTCGGCCCCTTACGGTGAAGGTAAAAGCCTACTCCAGTTGAGGTGGAATTACTAGGGTTTCGATGACCAGGGAGCGAATCCGCTATGCCTGGCTACCGATTTGATGTTATCTCTCTTAAGCCGCCGGCGGGTCATCCCCTTATATACACGGGCTGACGCCCCGCAGCCTACAGAGTCCCGGCCGGCTTATAAACAGTATCTGGCTCGGTAACTAGTTAATCTTGCCTTACAACACAAGTCACGCCATTACGGCGGTTTATCACTACGGGCCTTAAATCACATACGGGCTTTAGGCCCTTTATTGAACCACCATCTTCAAGCTTTGATATTGGGCTTCATATGATGAATTACCATAACGTAACCCAGCCCCTCCTGGGCGGGTTACGCCAGTAGTTATATCCCCAACATTAGGCCCCAGATTGATTTGAGCTGGTTCATGTCGATCTTCAATACCTTAAGAAGAAAACTTCTGGCTTCTGTCTGTGCAAAAGTTATGACCCGCCGTGACGTCATCTTCTGGATTCCTGATAACTCGCCATGACGTCATCTTCCATTAAATTCATTTTTTATTCTGTCATATCCCAACGGATCTTTGTCTTAATAACCATCCCGAAAATCGAGGCGTCGGAGCCGCTGGGTAATCAAGTTTTCGGCCTCCTCGTTTTTCGCGCCCACTTATCAGTCCTCCCTTATAAATAAGCACGACCAGGTATTTTCTCATTATCCCCCTTCCTATCGTCTTCCTCCTCTCTCGACCTTGCTGCCGCTCGAGCTCCGCCGCCGCCGCCATAACAGAGCACCTCATCTTCGTCGATCTTGGCCGCTGCATCAACCTGAATCGACCAGAGAACAGCGGCGATTCTCCGCAGTAAATCTGCAGCCGTAAGTCTCCTCCTTCTCGAACGTCAGATCTGCATTAGGGTTTCCAAGTTCTTCCCTGTTCTTCGTGGTTCATCACGGTTTCTTCGTAGTTCTTCCACTGCGGCCTTATTTGATCCAAAAGTAATATGGAAACTTATGCGGTAGTTATTTCGCGTCCATTTTTAATACTGGCAGATCCCTTTCCTTCGTGCAGAGGCCTCACTAGACCGCACGAACTCATCTGTACCTGTTTTTTAGGTCTAGAATATCTTCTTTTCTGAACAAACATTTGATCCAAAATAATAGCTGCAACTTGTGAAACTTGTTTGTGCGACACTTAGGCAAAAACTGTATCTATTATCCATGACAGCTCTTACCGCCGGCTTAACGAGGCAATTCTCAATGAATGATCCTGATCACTCATAGTGGATTTAAATAATCTAATTGCTACTGTTTCCCATGGCGGCTTAAACAATCTGACACAATTAGCCATATATCATTAGGCCCCTTCGTAAGCCGCCATCTTGAATATGAATTGAAGTATTTTCTCCGGCTTAAATTTGAACCGGAAATTTTTATTTTGTCATAGGCTTCCATCCTTCATAATGCCGCCCAAGGCTCCCAAAGCACCCATCACATGTAACTGGGTTAAATCCACCGTCACTGATAGCATCTTAGCTGATTTTGTAAAGACTGGTTATCTGCCGAAGAAAGAGGTCATGTCCTATCGTGCTCCTGATCCGTCAGAAGAAAAACCTCAACCCAAGGATGGGGAAGTTGTCATCTTTACTGATCACATGAACCGGGGCTTTGCTCCACCCAGCTCAAAAATTTTCAGAGACGTCCTGCACTTTTTTGACCTGCAACCTCAAGACATCGGATCCAATTCCGTGTCAAATATCTGCAATTTCCAAGTGTTCTGTGAGGTGTACCTTGGAGAAGAACCCAGCTTATTACTCTTTAGAGAGTTATTTTATCTGAACTGCCAAAATGAATGTGCCAATGGGCCCAGCTTGGAACTCGGCGGAATCTCAATCCAACGACGGAGAGATTGTCTCTTCCCTTATGCTGAGCCGCCAAGTCACCCTAAAGATTGGAACCAGACATGGTTCTACTGTCAAGACACTTCTCCGGCTGATGAGAACCCTCTGCCCGGCTTTCGCGCCCTGCGACTGGAGTCAAATCACCCCTTGCCAGATAAATTATCTCCAGTTGAACGTCAACCACTTGCTCCCACCATCAACAAGATCAAAGCTCTTCTGGGGAATGGCCTAAATGGCATTGATCTAGTCCGGGTTTGGATTGCCTGGCGGGTTATCCCCTTAAGCCGCCGCCTCGGCTTGATGTGCGATTACACTGGCCTGAACAATGATCCTCTACAGCATAGTCCCGACGACTTACCCGAAGACGTTGTTGATGACATGACCGGGCCTCTTCTGAACGAAAGCCTGGGCGATTGCAGGAAAGTGGGCTTAAGCCCTTTCTGCAAAGCTAACCCAGCTCCAGCGGTAATCCATTGACTTGAGCATTTTACTTCCCACCTTGATAATGTTGTCTTTACTCAAAAACCTTTGTTGCAATTTGCAGGCTGATGACAAATTTTGGAAGGTCAAGTATGACCATGAGGCTGCAAAGAAAGCCAGAAATGCTAAGAAAGCCGCTCCCCGTAAGAAGGGAAGCAAGCCTAGCGCCTCGGATATGTTTCATCTGGACGATACCTCCGAGTCAGGGGTAGCTCTTGACTCTTTAGGTTCCTTTTTTAACCATCTTATTGACACTGATTATCAGCAGGAGGATACAGGAGCGAGTACTGCAGTGATTGAAGAGGTAACTATAATTTCCTCCGACTCCGAGCCTTTGCCGAGGCAGAAAGTCCGAAGAGTAACCCGGAAAGTAAGATTTTCACATCCTTTAGCTTATAAAGATCCTCAATTTCTTTTGAAGCGACAGATTCACGAAAGTCGGATGCAGACCCGGACCAGCAAAGATGCAGACCTCTCCTCCGGCTTACCTGATGCAACATTAAAACGCCGCACTGAGGTTACCTCCGATTTACATTCTTTGTATCCTTTAGCGGGTTTCACTCGTCAATCACTCAATTTTTCTGACTCAAACTATCAGGGGACTTCACCTTCTTCCGGTGACTCAATGCAATCTAACATGCCGGCTTTCAAAACCGCCCCAGGGTAATGATAATATGTTTATCTTGTGTTTATCTTACTCATGTTTTTGTACTAACCCTTTGATTCCCAGTGTGCAAGTGAAGCCCAGCAAGAAGGCAAGGAGAAGTAAGCCGGCCGACGAGCCGATCTTGGCTGAATCGGAGCTCAGAGCGGCTGCTGCCGATACTTCCGTTCCTGAGCCGCCGCCTGAACCAGCTCATGACGCTCCAACTTCCACCACTGATCCATCTGTCGAACAAACTATGGAAGGCTCTGAAAACCCGGAGATCCCCAGCTCGGCCATGATGGATGACCCGGAGGTCGAAATCACCCGGACGGACTTTGTTGAACTGGGGAGACCTACCGCGCTGGCCAAATGTTCTACCAAAGAAGAACTTCTGGAACGCCGCAAAGCCAAACTGAATGTTACTAATTATGCTCATCTGAGTATTGGAGAGATCGTCACTGGCTATCTGAATCAAGTGCACAACAGCCGTGACTTGGAAATTGACATGGTGAAGCAGATTCACCAAAAATCTGAGGTATAATTCTCATTGCTTATTCCTTAGTTATCTTAACTCTACCAGCCCCCAAGTCTACTGCTTATGATCAAATATGTTGTAGACTTAACACCAGCTTAGTAATTACTGCAAGAAAACCGGCTTATCCGGTAGCGCCCAAGGTCCGGCTTAGATAGCAGATTTGATCCAGCCCGCACCGTGTTTTAACCAAGTATCTGAACAGCAATATGCATTAGCCCCCAAGTGCCAAGTACCTTTGCCTACAAAGTGCTTGGGACTTACTTACATAAACCGCCACTGTAAATAGAGCTCTTCGGCATACATTAGCCCCCAAGTGCCAAGTGTCTTTGCTTGCAAAGTGCTTGGGACTTAATATTGCATTATGATCACCCTAACTGTGACCCGGAATTTATACAGGCCGCCATTAATCAATTTGAGTCGGAGATCTCTGAACTGAAGACTCGATTGAAAACTCAAGAGAATGAGACCCAAAAGGCAAATTCCAAGTTTGAATTCACTGTATCTGCTCAAGAGAAACTGAAAAAGAAGTTTGAAGCAGAAAGAAAGGCCTGGGCTGATGAGAAGGCCGCTTTGCCCAACAGGGCTGAACAAGCGGAGGCTACTCTTGCAGAAACAACAGCCGAATTATCCGGCTTAAAACGCCATGTATCTCAGATGGTCTCAGCAATCTTTGGTAAGTTACTTTGCAAGTGTTAGCTATTTTAAATCTTTTTCAACAAGTATCTCAATTGTCATTAGCTCACCTGACTTTGCAACACAGGCCCCAGGAGTTCCAATCTCAACCAGAGCATGCTGACAAAGCTGAAGGCCGTTTATACCCTGGTGGAACAACTCTACACCGGGTCACAACATGCTTTAGCTGTCGTGGCTCTGTCAAATGAAGTTCCCACTCATCTGGTGGATGTGCTAAGGCGGCTTGCCGTGCTACCTCAACGATTCCAAGAACTGAGACGAGCTTCTGCAAGAGCCGGAGCCATAACTGCATTAAGCCGGGCCAAGGCGTGGCTACCGGAGCTAGACCCGGCCGACATCGCCCTTGGGTATCCCAGCTTGAAGGAGGACGACACTCCGTTTGATCAGAAGGACTTCGCCGCTTGCGTGAAGGACATACGCCCTATGGCCACTCTGATTGGCAACGATACAGATCTCACCAAGTATCAACCGGCTTATGATGCCGAGAATCAGAGAATTCCAACCCCGCGTTATGAAGCAATCAGCCTGATCCCTCCAACTCGTAAGCATACCTTCGCCCCTGAAGTTGACCCGGCCGAGTTAATTGAGGATGAAGCTAAATTTGAAGCCTTGAGTGGCATTGACTGGAAATCATCAACCTTCCAGGACAGGGAACAGCCGGAGGAGCGGAAAGGGATGAACCGAAAGCTTCAGCCCAACAACACCTTTGATCCCTCAGGCGGCTCATGGTTATGTCTTGATAAAAAACAATGCCTCACTTTTTGGACTCGGGGAGTCATGTAATAGAGTAGGAAAATACTTAATTTTGTCGTGCCATTGCGCATTTGTGTGGCGCTCAACACTTCTTAAGCCGCCATCTTATATTCACCCATATTATACTGATCCTCTGCTTTCCTTGCTTTAATTGTCCTGCATATAAAACAAATCACAAGTACCTTGGCGGCTTACCGCCTGGAGGGTCATATATTTTACATATAACCCGGAGTAAGTAACAATCATAAAAACCGGTTCGCAATCATATCTTTGAGACATAATCATAACAGCATACCTGTGATCCTTTGATTATGCTGCCGGTTTATGCGATCCGAACAATGAGGTTGAGAACCCAACCCCGGTTTACCAGCACATACGATATTTATTATGTGCTATCAACGTTATTGATCAAGGTTAAGCCGGTGGAATAAAAAACACCCGAGAACACTTTAGATATGATCAAAAAGAACGTCAAGTAAAATCCAAAAAATTGTTTGCAAGAAGAAATTTCAAAAAACCTTACGGCCTCTGGTTCGAATACGACCAGAAAACCGTCCCAAAGGGGTTAAGCTAAGATTCGAATGCGATCATATAGCCCCCAGTGGCTTTGGCGTTGCCGATCAAGAGGGTATCGACAGCTATGTTCTCTTTGGTTCGAATACGACCTATGTTTGAATAGGAAGCCCCCAAATGACCTTGAGAGTTGTTTAACGATGTTGATTCGAATACGATCCACGTCGGTTCTCAAAAGGGGGTTGAGCTATGGTTCAAAGATGACCAAGAAAACTCCCCAATGAGCTCGGCAGTGTGCCGATCAAGAGGGTATAGACAGCTATGTTCTCTTTGGTTCGAATACGACCTATGTTTGAACAGGAAGCCCCCTAGTGATCATAATTTTTAACGGCTAGATTCGAATACGATCGTAAGCCGGATCAGCCCCCAAGTGACCATGTGAGATCATAATGGAAATAACAATGACACCTGTTACCTTTGAGGGGAAAAAGGACAGAGGTCCTGCTTTATTATTTATCATAATATATACATTGTCACGGAAGTATGTACATTATGAGAGGCGGTGGCGCAAGTGTAATAAGGCCGAAGCTGAGCTATATTCCACGGCCGGCGGGTCTCCTCCTCCGACTTACGTGAATCTTTGTGCTCTCGAACATCGATGAGGTAGTATGACCCGTTGTGCAAGTTCTTGCTGACCACAAAGGGCCCTTCCCAAGGTGGGGATAACTTGTGTGCATCTGTTTGATCCTGGATGAGCCGGAGCACCAAGTCACCTTCCTGAAAGGTTCTGGACTTAACCCGGCGGCTGTGATAGCGGCGCAGGTCTTGTTGGTAAATTGCCGAACGAGCTGCTGCTATATCACGCTGTTCATCCAACAAGTCAAGAGCATCCTGACGCGCTTGTTCATTGTCCGTCTCAACATAAGCCGCCACACGAGGCCAGTCATGACGGATGTCGCTAGGGAGAACCGCCTCGGCTCCGTAAACCATGAAGAAAGGCGTATAACCCGTAGACCTATTAGGAGTAGTATTGATGCTCCATATCATGGAGGGTAACTCCTCCACCCAACAACCCGGCGTCCACTGCAAAGGGACCAAAAGCCGGGGCTTGACGCCTTTCAAGATTTCCTGATTGGCTCTCTCAGCTTGACCATTGGATTGGGGGTGAGCCACTGATGAAACATCAAGTCGAATATGCTCTTGTTGACAAAATTCTTCCATGGCGCCTTTAGACAGATTGGTACCATTGTCAGTTATAATGCTATGTGGAAAACCAAAGCGAAATATCACCTTTTTCATGAACTGAACTGCCGTGGCTGCATCACACTTACTAACTGGCTCTGCCTCAACCCACTTTGTGAACTTGTCAACCGCCACCAAGAGGTGGGTCTTCTTATCCTTGGACCTTTTGAAAGGTCCAACCATATCAAGCGCCCAGACTGCAAACGGCCAAGTGATTGGAATCATCCTCAACTCTTGAGCCGGCACGTGAGCACGTCTGAGAACTTCTGAGAACCGTCACATTTACTGACTAAGTCCTCTACATCAGCATGAGCCGTCAGCCAATAAAAACCGTGACGAAAAGCTTTAGCCACAAGGGATTTTGAGCCGGCATGATGGCCACAATCCCCCTCGTGAATCTCTCATAAAATTGCTTGCCCTTCCTCAGGGGAAACACAACGCTGAAAAGCCCCAGTGACACTACGATGATGCAACTCGCCATTGGCAATTATCATTGACTTAGACCGCTGGGTTATTTGTCTGGCCAAAATTTCATCCTCAGGCAATTCTCCCCGGGTCATGTAAGCCAAGTATGGCACTGTCCAATTTGGGATAACATGAAGAGCCGCCACCAACTGTGCGTCAGGGTCTGGAACAGCCAAGTCATCCTTTGTAGGTAACTTGACAGAAGGGTTATGCAGAATATCCAAGAAAGTATTAGGCGGCACCGACTTTCGCTGAGAGCCCAGCCGGCTTAAGGCATCAGCCACCTCGTTCTTTCTGCGGTCAATGTGCTCTACTTGGTAACCCTGAAAATGTCCGGCAATGGCATCAACTTCACAGCGATAAGCCGCCATGAGGGGATCCTTGGAATCCCACTTGCCTGATACTTGTTGGGCCACCAAATCGGAGTCGCCAAAGCACCTCACCCGGCTTAAGCTCATCTCCTTAGCCATCCAAAGACCATGGAGCAAGGCCTCGTACTCAGCTGCATTGTTAGTACAGGGAAACATCAACCGTAGTACATAACAAAATTTGTCACCTCGAGGGGAAGCTAACACGACTCCAGCCCCCGAGCCCTCCAATTGCCTGGATCCGTCAAAGTGAATAGTCCAGTATGTGCTATCCGGTTTCTCTTCAGGCATCTGCAGCTCTGTCCAATCGTTGATGAAATCTACCAATGCTTGTGATTTGATAGCTGTGTGTGGCACATACTTTAGATCATGAGGCCCAAGTTCAATGGCCCACTTAGCGACTCTTCCTGTGGCTTCTCTGTTTTGGATGATATCTCCTAAAAGAGCAGAACTAACCACAGTGATAGGGTGGCCCTGGAAATATTACTTAAGCTTCCGCGTCTGATGAGGAAAAGACAGGGAAGGGAAAGAAGAATGGCAACGGCAAGGGCCCTCAGCATAACCCTGCGAGTCAGGGAGGTAATAAGCGTAAGGCTGATGATGGTATGGAGTTTGTGGCCAACACCAACACGCAGGGTAACAATCACCGACGTAAGGGGAGACAGCCTCCCCAGACTGGCAGGTCAGGCCCGACGCTTGAGCAGTTATTAAAAGAGCCCTGCCCAAGGCATGGCTCTAGGGAGAAGCCGACCACTCATCTATGGAAAGACTGTGCGATCATGAAAGCTTTCAAGAATTCCAACATGTTCAACGGTAACAATGGGCAGGGCGGCGGCTCAGGTGGCGGCGGCTTTCATGGCCCGGGCGGCGGTTCAAATTCCAATTTTCAGAATCCTCAAGGTAATCAAGGTGGTTTTTACCAGCAATCTGGCCAGGGTAATCAGCAGCAGCAGCAGGGGGGATACCAGACCCATCCAAAGCAGCTCAACAGTGGACAGTATCATGTGTTTACTACCAGTTTGTGCAAGCGAGACCAGAAGCTTCATAAGAGGGCTGTGAACGCTATTGAGCCGGCAGTTCCACGTTACTTGCGATGGTCTGAGCAGCCGATTGTATGGAGTAGGGAAGATCACCCTCCCCGGGTTGATAATCCAGGTCACCTGGCCTTGGTGGTGGCTCCTCAAGTTGTGGGGTATAAATTCACTAAGGTACTCATGGACGGAGGTAGTAGCATCAACATCCTCTATTATGAGACCTTCCGTCGTATGGGATTAACTGATAAAAACCTCAACCAGTCCAATACTGTTTTCCATGGTGTGGTGCCCGATAAGTCGGCGTATCCAGTTGGTAAGATCGAGCTGGAAGTAGCCTTTGGAGATGAGTAAAACTACAGGGTGGAAAAACTGACTTTTGAGGT
The DNA here is from genome assembly GCF_018294505.1 of Triticum aestivum. Taxonomy (NCBI): domain Eukaryota; kingdom Viridiplantae; phylum Streptophyta; class Magnoliopsida; order Poales; family Poaceae; genus Triticum; species Triticum aestivum. Next base: position 81,210,692 of record NC_057805.1, read on the forward strand.
GGTCAAAATAAGAAGCCCGTACCATGCTTTATTTGGGCGGCCGGCTTACGCCAAGTTCATGGCACGGCCGTGTTACGTATATTTGCAGCTCAAGATGCCGGGTCACAATGGACCATTACGGTTCATGGCAGCCGAAAGATAGCCTTGGAGTGCGAGGAAGGTGACGCTGCTTACCCGGCTTAAGCTGCCATGAGAGCCCAGCCGGCTTAAGGCATCAGCCGCCTCGTTCTTTCTGCGGTCAATGTGCTCTACTTGGTAACCCTGAAAATGTCCGGCAATGGCATCAACTTCACGGCGATAAGCTGCCATGAGGGGGTCCTTGGAATCCCACTTGCCTGATACTTGTTGGGCCACCAAATCGGAGTCGCCAAAGCACCTCACCCAGCTTAAGCTCATCTCCTTAGCCATCCGAAGACCATGGAGCAAGGCCTCGTACTCAGCTGCATTGTTAGTACAGGGAAACATCAACCGTAGTACATAACAAAATTTGTCACCTCGAGGGGAAGCTAACACGACTCCAGCCCCCGAGCCCTCCAATTGCCTGGATCCGTCAAAGTGAACAGTCCAGTATGTGTTATCCGGTTTCTCTTCAGGCATCTGCAGCTCTGTCCAATCGTTGATGAAATCTACCAATGCTTGTGATTTGATAGCTGTGCGTGGCACATACTTTAGATCATGAGGCCCAAGTTCAATGGCCCACTTAGCGACTCTTCGTGTGGCTTCTCTGTTTTGGATGATATCTCCTAAAGGAGCATAACTAACCACAGTGATAGGGTGGCCCTGGAAATATTGCCCCACCTCAATACGTGCCGATACCACCGGGTTATGCTGAGGGCCCTTGCCGTTGCCATTCTTCTTTCCCTTCCCTGTCTTTTCCTCATCAGACGTGTGATCCTTGGTACTATCAGAGTCGGCGTACTTGACCAGAGCCGCCATCAGCGTACCCATATCGTTGCAATCGCGCTTGAGCCGCCCAAGCTTCATCTTCAGGGGCGCAAAACGACAATTTTGCTCCAACATTAAAACCGCAGAGCCGGCATCCATCTTATCAGACGAATGTATTATTTCCTTGACCCGGCGTACCCAATGGATCGTAGACTCACCTTCTTGCTGCTTGCAGTTAGTCAAATCCACAATTGACATAGATTGCCTACATGTATCTTTGAAGTTTTGGATGAACCGGGCTTTCAGCTCTGCCCATGACCCGATGGAATTAGGTGACAGTCCCTTTAACTAAGTGCGGGCAGTCCCATCCAACATCACGGTGAAGTATTTGGCCATTGCCGCTTCGTTGACCTCCAGCAACTCCATAGCCATCTCGTAGCTTTCAATCCATGCTCCGGGCTGCAAATCAGCCGTGTAAATAGGTACCTTCCTAGGTCCTTTGAAATCTTTGGGCAGACGTTCGTTACGGAGAGCCGGCACCAGACAAGGGACACCTCCGGTCCTCGTAGCTATGCCTGCCTCGATAGAAGCCGTCGGATAAACCGGGAGGGGCTGGTAAGCTGTCTGCTGAGCCGCCTGCTCCGCCTCTTGACGTGCTCTGTCTTGGTCTACCGCGTTAAAGGCTCCGTTATGCGCCGGGCCGTGGCCAGCTGGCAAGTCATGGCGTCGGACGTTGCTTGAGCTGGTCGCTGAAACCATGTGTCTGCTATAACTTGGGCTCCGGTTCGGACGAGGGGTTGAATGAATCCTGTCCCGGCTATATGAATATGCCTCCTGTTGTGCCAGAGCCGTCTGAAGAAGTTCTCTAACCCTGCGGGTTTCGACCGCCGTTGGAGAGTCACCCTCGACTGGGAGAGCCGCCAGTCGCGCCGCTGCAGCGATCATGTTTTCCAATGGATTAGAATAATGACCCGATGGTATCGGCACGTATTGAGGTGGGGCAGTATTCACACGGGGAGGCCCCATCACTTGCGGCTGAACCGGCGTCCCAGCCTCGGGTGCCGTGATTTCTGGCGGGTTACTGGGCCCTGCACCGGGCGTGTTGAAGAGGTTTCGAGGATCATAAACCGGAGGGAGCCGAGATTGAGCCTTCTGATGCCTCCTTCTCATGACCTCATTGGATGCGTTCTGATCCATCGTGAGCCGGAAAGACTGCGCCTGAATCAGTTGAGTCTGGGCGTCCAGAGCCGCCCGTTCTGCAGCCATCCTGATTCCCTCCGCTACCAGATCTTCCTTGGCTCGTGCTATATCCAGCTTTAACTGTGCCACCTCCGCATCATGTTGAGCTTGATCCGCCGGGACGACCGTGGCGGTTAGCAGGGCAGTCATCTTATCCGTGAGATCCATTAGCACCTGAGCCGGTGAGTGCACAGGGCCTCCTGCCCCAGCGGCGGAGTTTTGAACAGGTTGCGTGCCGGCCATGAAGATTCCAACTCGGCTCGATGGCTCAAAAGGGTCCGGAATACTGTCGCCATCGGAACAACCCCCGAGCCTGCCGTCTCGAAGTTGATACAATGAGTCCGTCTCACCTGTGGATGATTCATCATCAGAGCAGATAGCCGTCTCATCGCTAGATCTAGATCCTTCAGAGAGTCCTCCGTAGATGCATCCCACGAAAGCACCCTTCAAGGCGGGCAGAGTCCGAGCGGGTCTCGCACGCTGAGCCGTCTCGATGAGGTCGGTGCAAATGTCCGGCTCAGGGCCCGGCTCGCCGATCTTGCCAATGAAAACGTGGATTCCGCCGAAGGGGACCCGGTACCCGTGCTCGATTAAGCCGGCGTTGGGGCCCCAGCCTGCGTCATTGATGTAGAGCTTGCCACGATGACTCTTGGTCATCCGGCCCACAACGTATCCCTTGAGCCCTTCGAAGCTGCCCTTCAAGAACTCAAATCCACCGTGTGCTGGCCCCACGGTGGGCGCCAACTGTCGTGGAATAGTCGCGGCAGATGCCCTTGTGAAAAGGCTTAGTCTGTTGGAAATATGCCCTAGAGGCAATAATAAATGGTTATTATTATATTTCTTTGTTCAGGATAATTGTCTATTATTCATGCTATAATTCTATTGTCCGGAAATCGTAATACATGTGTGAATACATAGACCACAAAGTGTCCCTAGTAAGCCTCTAGTTGACTAGCTCGTTGATCAACAGATAGTCATGGTTTCCTGACTATGGACATTGGATGTCATTGATAACGGGATCACATCATTAGGAGAATGATGTGATGGACAAGACCCAATCCTAAGCATAGCATAAAAGATCGTGTAGTTTTGTTTGCTAGAGCTTTTCCAATGTCAAGTATCTTTTCCTTAGACCATGAGATCGTGCAACTCCCGGATACCGTAGGAGTGCTTTGGGTGTGCCAAACGTCACAATGTAACTGGGTGACTATAAAGGTGCACTACGGGTATCTTCGAAAGTGTCTGTTGGGTTGGCACGGATCGAGACTAGGATTTGTCACTCCGTGTGACGGAGAGGTATCTCTGGGCCCACTCGGTAATGCATCATCATAATGAGCTCAATGTGACTAAGGCGTTAGTCACGGGATCATGCATTGCGGTACGATTAAAGAGACTTGCCGGTAACGAGATTGAACAAGGTATTGGGATACCGACGATCGAATCTCGGGCAAGTAACATACCGATTGACAAAGGGAATTGCATACGGATTGATTGAATCCTCGACACCGTGGTTCATCCGATGAGATCATCGTGGAACATGTGGGAGCCAACATGGGTATCCAGATCCCGCTGTTGGTTATTGACCAGAGAGGCGTCTCGGTCATGTCTGCATGTCTCCCGAACCCGTAGGGTCTACACACTTAAGGTTCGGTGACGCTAGGGTTGTAGAGATATATGTATGCGGAAACCCGAAAGTTGTTCGGAGTCCCGGATGAGATCCCGGACGTCACGAGAGGTTCCGGAATGGTCCGGAGGTGAAGAATTATATATAGGAAGTCCAGTTTCGGCCACCGGGAAAGTTTCGGGGGTTACCGGTATTGTACCGGGACCACCGGAAGGGTCCCGGGGGTCCACCGGGTGGGGCCACCTATCCCGGAGGGCCCCGTGGGCTGAAAGTGGAAGGGAACCAGCCCTTAGTGGGCTGGGGCGCCCCCCTTGGGCCTCCCCCCATGCGCCTAGGGTTGGGAACCCTAGGGGGGGAGTTCCCCCTTGCCTTGGGGGGCAAGGCAACCCCTTCCCCCCTTGTGGCCGCCGCCCCCCCTTGAGATCCCATATCTTGGGGCTGGCGCCCCCCCGCTAGGGGGCCTATATAAAGGGGGGGAGGGCAGCACACAACAGCCTTGGGCGCCTCCCTCCTCCCCTGCAACACCTCTCTCTCTCTCGCAGAAGCTTAGCAAAGCCCTGCCGAGACCCGCTACATCCACCACCACGCCGTCGTGCTGTTGGATCTCCATCAACCTCTCCTTTCCCCTTGCTGGATCAAGAAGGAGGAGACGTCGCTGCACCGTACGTGTGTTGAACGCGGAGGTGCCGTCCGTTCGGCACTCGGTCATCGGTGATTTGGATCACGGCGAGTACGACTCCGTCATCCACGTTCATTGGAACGCTTCCGCTCGCGATCTACAAGGGTATGTAGATGCACTCCCTTCCCCTCGTTGCTATTATACTCCATAGATGCATCTTGGTGAACGTAGGAAAATTTTAAAATTATGCTACGATTCCCAACAGTGGCATCATGAGCCAGGTCTATGCGTAGTTACTATGCACGAGTAGAACACAAAGCAGTTGTGGGCGTTGAGTTTGCCAATTCTTCTTGCCGCTACTAGTCGTTTCTTGTTTCGGCGGCATTGTAGGATGAAGCGGCCCGGACCGACCTCACACGTACGCTTACGTGAGACAGGTTCCACCGACTGACATGCACAAGTTGCATAAGGTGGCTAGCGGGTGTCTGTCTCTCCTACTTTAGTCGGAACGGATTCGATGAAAAGGGTCCTTATGAAGGGTAAATAGAAATTGGCAAATCACGTTGTGGTCATACGTAGGTAAGAAAACGTTCTTGCTAGAAACCTACAAACCACGTAAAAACTTGCAACAACAATTAGAGGATGTCTAACTTGTTTTTGCAGCAAGTTCTATGTGATGTGATATGGCCAGAAGATGTGATGAATGATATATGTGATGTATGAGATTGATCATATTCTTGTAATAGGAATCACGACTTGCATGTCGAGTATGACAACCGGCAGGAGCCATAGGAGTTGTCTTTATTATTTTGAATGACCTGCGTGTCATTGAATAACGCCATGTAATGTACTTTACTTTGTTGCTAAACGCGTTAGCCATACAAGTAGAAGTAATCGTTGGCGTGACGACTTCATGAAGACACAATGATGGAGATCATGATGATGGAGATCATGGTGTCATGCCGGTGACAAAGATGATCATGGTGCCCCGAAGATGGAGATCAAAGGAGCATGATGATATTGGCCATATCATGTCACTATTTGATTGCATGTGATGTTTATCATGTTTTTGCATCTTATTTGCTTAGAACGACGGTAGCAAGTAGGATGATCCCTTATAATAATTTCAAGAAAGTGTTCACCCTAACTGTGCACCGTTGCGAAGGTTCGTTGTTTCGAAGCACCACGTGATGATCGGGTGTGATAGATTCTAACGTTCGAATACAACGGGTGTTGACGAGCCTAGCATGTACAGACATGGCCTCGGAACACACGCAATACACTTAGGTTGACTTGACGAGCCTAGCATGTACAGACATGGCCTCGGAACACGGAGGACCGAAAGGTCGAGCATGAGTCGTATAGAAGATACGATCAACATGGAGATGTTCACCGATCTTGACTAGTCCGTCTCACGTGATGATCGGACACGGCCTAGTTGACTCGGATCATGTTTCACTTAGATGACTAGAGGGATGTCTATCTGAGTGGGAGTTCATTAAATAATTTGATTAGATGAACTCAATTATCATGAACTTAGTCTAAAAATCTTTACACTATGTCTTGTAGATCAAATGGCCAACGTTGTCCTCAATTTCAACGCGTTCCTAGAGAAAACCAAGCTGAAAGATGATGGCAGCAATTATACGGACTGGGTCCGGAACCTGAGGCTCATCCTCATAGTAGCCAAGAAAGATTATGTCTTAGAAGCACCGCTAGGTGAAGCACCAATCCCTGAGAACCAAGACGTTATGAACGCTTGGCAGCAGCGTGCTGATGATTACTCCCTCGTTCAGTGCGGCATGCTTTACAGCTTAGAACCGGGTCTCCAAAAGCGTTTTGAGAAACATGGAGCATATGAGATGTTCGAGGAGCTGAAACTGGTTTTTCAAGCTCATGCCCGGGTCGAGAGATATGAAGTCTCCGACAAGTTCTTCAGCTGTAAAATGGAGGAGAACAGTTCTGTTAGTGAGCACATACTCAGAATGTCTGGGTTGCACAACCGCTTGTCTCAGCTGGGAGTTAATCTCCCGGATGACGCAGTCATTGACAGAATCCTCCAGTCGCTTCCACCAAGCTACAAGAGCTTTGTGATGAACTACAATATGCAGGGGATGGAAAAGACCATTCCCGAGGTATATTCAATGCTGAAATCAGCGGAAGGGGAGATCAGAAAAGAACATCAAGTGTTGATGGTGAATAAAACCACTAAGTTCAAGAAGGGCAAGGGTAAGAAGAACTTCAAGAAGGACGGCAAGGGAGTTGCCGCGCCCGGTAAACCAGTTACTGGGAAGAAGTCAAAGAATGGACCCAAGCCCGAGACTGAGTGCTTTTATTGCAAGGGCAAGTGGTCACTGGAAGCGGAACTGCCCCAAATACTTAGCGGACAAGAAGAAGGCCGGCAACACCCAAGGTATATGTGATATACAAGTAATTGATGTGTACCTTACCAGTACTCGTAGTAGCTCCTGGGTATTTGATACCGGTGCGGTTGCTCATATTTGTAACTCAAAACAGGAACTACGGAATAAACGGAGACTGGCAAAGGACGAGGTGACGATGCGCGTCGGGAATGGTTCCAAGGTCGATGTGATCGCCGTCGGCACGCTACCTCTGCATCTACCCACGGGATTAGTTTTAAACCTCAATAATTGTTATTTAGTGCCAGCTTTGAGCATGAACATTGTATCTGGATCTCGTTTAATTCGAGATGGCTACTCATTTAAATCCGAGAATAATGGTTGTTCTATTTATTTGAGAGATATGTTTTATGGTCATGCCCCGCTGGTCAATGGTTTATTTTTGATGAATCTCGAACGTGATGTTACACATGTTCATAGTGTGAATACCAAAAGATGTAAAGTTGATAACGATAGTCCCACATACTTGTGGCACTGCCGCCTTGGTCACATTGGTGTCAAGCGCATGAAGAAGCTCCATGCAGATGGACTTTTGGAGTCTCTTGATTACGAATCATTTGACACGTGCGAACCATGCCTCATGGGTAAGATGACCAAGACTCCGTTCTCCGGAACAATGGAGCGAGCAACCAACTTATTGGAAATCATACATACCGATGTGTGTGGTCCAATGAATGTTGAGGCTCGCGGAGGATATCGTTATGTTCTCACTCTCACTGATGATTTAAGTAGATATGGGTATGTCTACCTAATGAAACACAAGTCTGAAACCTTTGAAAAGTTCAAAGAATTTCAGAGTGAAGTCGAGAATCAACGTGACAGGAAAATAAAATTCTTACGATCAGATCGTGGTGGAGAATATTTAAGTCACGAATTTGGTACACACTTAAGGAAATGTGGAATAGTTTCACAACTCACGCCGCCTGGAACACCTCAGAGAAATGGTGTGTCCGAACGTCGTAATCGCACTCTATTGGATATGGTGCGATCTATGATGTCTCTTACCGATTTACCGCTCTCATTTTGGGGTTATGCTTTAGAGACTGCCGCATTCACTTTAAATAGGGCACCGTCTAAATCCGTTGAGACGACACCGTATGAATTATGGTTTGGGAAGAAACCTAAGCTGTCGTTTCTAAAAGTTTGGGGATGCGATGCTTATGTCAAGAAACTTCAACCTGAAAAGCTCGAACCCAAATCGGAAAAATGCGTCTTCATAGGATACCCTAAGGAAACTATTGGGTATACCTTCTACCTCAGATCCGAAGGCAAGATCTTCGTTGCCAAGAACGGGTCCTTTCTAGAGAAGGAGTTTCTCTCGAAAGAATTGAGTGGGAGGAAAGTGGAACTTGATGAGGTGATAGTCACCCCTTCCGAACCGGAAAATAGCGCAGCGCGGGAAATTGTTCCTGAGGTGCCTACACCGACTGGGGAGGAAGTTAATGATGATGATCATGAAGCTTCAGATCAAGTTACTGAACTTCGTAGGTCCACAAGGACACGTTCCGCACCAGAGTGGTACGGCAACCCTGTCCTAGAAATCATGTTGTTAGACAACGGTGAACCTTCGAACTATGAAGAAGCGATGGCGGGCCCGGATTCCGACAAATGGCTAGAAGCCATGAAATCCGAGATAGAATCCATGTATGAAAACAAAGTATGGACTTTGACTGACTTGCCCGATGAGCGGCGAGCCATAGAAAACAAATGGATCTTTAAGAAGAAGACGGACGCAGATGGTAATGTGACCATCTACAAAGCTCGACTTGTCGCTAAGGGTTATCGACAAGTTCAAGGGGTTGACTACGATGAGACTTTCTCACCCGTAGCGAAGCTGAAGTCCGTCCGAATCATGTTAGCAATTGCCGCATACTATGATTATGAGATATGGCAGATGGACGTCAAAACGGCATTCCTTAACGGCTTCCTTAAGGAAGAGTTGTATATGATGCAGCCGGAAGGTTTTGTCGATCCTAAGAATGCTAACAAAGTGTGCAAGCTCCAGCGCTCAATCTATGGGCTGGTGCAAGCATCTCGGAGTTGGAACATTCGCTTTGATGAGATGATCAAAGCGTTTGGGTTTACACAGACTTATGGAGAAGCTTGTGTTTACAAGAAAGTGAGTGGGAGCTCTGTAGCATTTCTCATATTATATGTGGATGACATACTATTGATGGGAAATGATATAGAATTCTTGGAAAGTATAAAGGCCTATTTGAATAAGTGTTTTTCAATGAAGGACCTTGGAGAAGCTGCTTATATATTAGGCATCAAGATATATAGAGATAGATCAAGACGCCTCATTGGTCTTTCACAAAGTACATACCTTGACAAGATATTGAAGAAGTTCAATATGGATCAGTCCAAGAAGGGGTTCTTGCCTATATTGCAAGTTGTGCAATTGAGCACGGCTCAATGCCCGACCACGGCAGAAGATATAGAAGAGATGAGTGTCATCCCCTATGCCTCGGCCATAGGGTCTATTATGTATGCCATGCTGTGTACCAGACCTGATGTAAACCTTGCCGTAAGTTTGGTAGGAAGGTACCAAAGTAATCCCGGCAAGGAACACTGGACAGCGGTCAAGAATATCCTGAAGTACCTGAAGAGGACTAAGGATATGTTTCTCGTTTATGGAGGTGACGAAGAGCTCTTCGTAAAGGGTTACGTCGACGCTAGGTTCGACACAGATCTGGATGACTCGAAGTCACAGACCGGATACGTGTATATATTGAATGGAGGAGCAGTAAGCTGGTGCAGTTGCAAGCAAAGCGTCGTGGCGGGATCTACATGTGAAGCGGAGTACATGGCAGCCTCGGAGGCAGCACAGGAAGCAGTCTGGATGAAGGAGTTCATTACCGACCTAGGGGTGATTCCCAATGCGTCGGGCCCGATGACTCTCTTCTGTGACAACACTGGAGCTATTGCCCTTGCGAAGGAGCCCAGGTTTCACAGGAAGACCAGGCATATCAAGCGTCGCTTCAACTCCATTCGTGAAAGTGTTCAAAATGGAGACATAGATATTTGTAAAGTACATACGGACCTGAATGTAGCAGATCCGTTGACTAAACCTCTCCCTAGGGCAAAACATGATCAACACCAGGACGCAATGGGTGTTCGATTCATCACAATGTAACTAGATTATTGACTCTAGTGCAAGTGGGAGACTGTTGGAAATATGCCCTAGAGGCAATAATAAATGGTTATTATTATATTTCTTTGTTCATGATAATTGTCTATTATTCATGCTATAATTGTATTGTCCGGAAATCGTAATACATGTGTGAATACATAGACCACAAAGTGTCCCTAGTAAGCCTCTAGTTGACTAGCTCGTTGATCAACAGATAGTCATGGTTTCCTGACTATGGACATTGGATGTCATTGATAACGGGATCACATCATTAGGAGAATGATGTGATGGACAAGACCCAATCCTAAGCATAGCATAAAAGATCGTGTAGTTTCGTTTGCTAGAGCTTTTCCAATGTCAAGTATCTTTTCCTTAGACCATGAGATCGTGCAACTCCCGGATACCGTAGGAGTGCTTTGGGTGTGCCAAACGTCACAACGTAACTGGGTGACTATAAAGGTGCACTACGGGTATCTCCGAAAGTGTCTGTTGGGTTGGCACGGATCGAGACTGGGATTTGTCACTCCGTGTGACGGAGAGGTATCTCTGGGCCCACTCGGTAATGCATCATCATAATGAGCTCAATGTGACTAAGGCGTTAGTCACGGGATCATGCATTGCGGTACGAGTAAAGAGACTTGCCGGTAACGAGATTGAACAAGGTATTGGGATACCGACGATCGAATCTCGGGCAAGTAACATACCGATTGACAAAGGGAATTGCATACGGATTGATTGAATCCTCGACACCGTGGTTCATCCGATGAGATCATCGTGGAACATGTGGGAGCCAACATGGGTATCCAGATCCCGCTGTTGGTTATTGACCAGAGAGGCGTCTCGGTCATGTCTGCATGTCTCCCGAACCCGTAGGGTCTACACACTTAAGGTTCGGTGACGCTAGGGTTGTAGAGATATATGTATGCGGAAACCCGAAAGTTGTTCGGAGTCCCGGATGAGATCCCGGACGTCACGAGAGGTTCCGGAATGGTCCGGAGGTGAAGAATTATATATAGGAAGTCCAGTTTCGGCCACAGGGAAAGTTTCGGGGGTTACCGGTATTGTACCGGGACCACCGGAAGGGTCCCGGGGGTCCACCGGGTGGGGCCACCTATCCCGGAGGGCCCCGTGGGCTGAAAGTGGAAGGGAACCAGCCCTTAGTGGGCTGGGGTGCCCCCCTTGGGCCTCCCCCCATGCGCCTAGGGTTGGGAACCCTAGGAGGGAGTTCCCCTTGCCTTGGGGGGCAAGGCAACCCCTTCCCCCCCTTGTGGCCGCCGCCCCCCCTTGAGATCCCATATCTTGGGGCCGGCGCCCCCCCAGGGGGCCTATATAAAGGGGGGGAGGGCAGCACACAACAGCCTTGGGCGCCTCCCTCCTCCCCTGCAACACCTCTCTCTCTCTCGCAGAAGCTTAGCAAAGCCCTGCCGAGACCCGCTACATCCACCACCACGCCGTCGTGCTGTTGGATCTCCATCAACCTCTCCTTTCCCCTTGCTGGATCAAGAAGGAGGAGACGTCGCTGCACCGTATGTGTGTTGAACGCGGAGGTGCCATCCGTTCGGCACTCGGTCATCGGTGATTTGGATCACGGCGAGTACGACTCCGTCATCCACGTTCATTGGAACGCTTCCGCTCGCGATCTACCAGGGTATGTAGATGCACTCCCTTCCCCTCGTTGCTAGTATACTCCATAGATGCATCTTGGTGAACATAGGAAAATTTTAAAATTATGCTACGATTCCCAACATAGTCGTGGAGCCATCGCAACTAGGAAGCTTAAAGGGGTTAAAGCGGGACAAAGGACACGAGGGTTATACTGGTTCGGCCCCTTACGGTGAAGGTAAAAGCCTACTCTAGTTGAGGTGGAATTACTAGGGTTTCGATGACCAGGGAGCGAATCCGCTATGCCTGGCTACCGATTTGATGTTATCTCTCTTAAGCCGCCGGCTGGTCATCCCCTTATATACACGGGCTGACGCCCCGCGTCCTACAGAGTCCCGGCCGGCTTATAAACAGTATCCGGCTCGGTAACTAGTTAATCTTGCCTTACAACACAAGTCACGCCATTACGGCGGTTTATCACTACGGGCCTTAAATCACCTACAGGTTTAGGCCCTTTATTGAACTGCCATCTTCAAGCTTTGATATTGGGCTTCATATGATGAATTACCATAACGTAACCCGGCCCCTCCTAGGCGGGTTACGCCAGTAGTTATATCCCCAACACCCGCCCCAGTACTGGGTGGCGTCGAGGTGATCTCACCAACAACTGCATAAAAGAGATTTTTGATGTCGGTGAAACTCGGGTATTCCAGAACTGCAACGATAAAATTGTGACGACAACACCTCGGAGCTCAACTCCCCGGGACACTGCCACAACCCCTAAATGTCAGGAGGCACCAAGAACAATGTTCTCGTCACAAAACCATCGGAACGATTCCAAGATACCCGCGTGATCCTAAAAAAATTTAGTGAAATTTGAGGAGAGAAGAGTCAAAACTTCTACGTCAGGAGGCCTCACCAGAGTGACGAAGGGACTCCGATATATATAATCCTAAGACTCAAATCATTTTTGTTCTAGACTCAACAATGCCAGCGATTCGATCAAGCGGGGGGCTCCTAAGTCGGGGATGGCTCTGATTACCAACTTGTAACGCCCACGATGCGGCTATATCTCCCACGTGTCGAGGCACGACTTAGAGGCATAACCGCATTGTGGTATTGTCGCAAGAAGGGTTATCTTCACACAATCCCATGTAATGAACAAGAATGGGATAACGAGAGTTGGCTTACAATCGCCACTTCACACAAAACATAGATTAATTCATACATCATCCAAAATCCACACATAAACCGACTATGGTCAAAACCAAATGAAAATAAGATAACCCCAAATGCTAGATCCCCGATCGTCCCAACTGGGCTCCACTAATGATCATCAGGAAAAGAAACATAGTAACGACCACGTTCCTCGTCGAACTCCCATTTGAGCTCGGTTGCGTCAACTGCACTGGCATCGTCGGCACCTGCAACTGTTTTGGTAGAATCTGTGAGTCATGAGGACTCAGCAATCTCACACCCGCGAGATCAAGACTATCTAAGCTTGTAGGAAAGGATGGTGTAATGAGGTGGAGCTGCAGCAGGCACTAAGCGTATATGGTGGCTAACATACGCAAATGAGAGCGAGAAGAGAAGCAACGCAACGGTCGCGAAGCTAGAAATCATCAAGAAGTGATCCTGAAACTACTTACGTTCATGCATAACTCAAACCGTGTTCACTTCCCGGACTCCGCCGAAAATAGACCATCACGGCTACACACACGGTTGATGTATTTTCATTACGTCAAGTGTCAAGTTCTCTACAACCGGACATTAACAAATTCCCATCTGCCTCATAACCGTGGGCACGGCTTTCGAAAGATAATACCCTGCAGGGGTGTCCCAACTTAGCCCATCATAAGCTCTCACGGTCAACGAAGGATAAACCTTCTCCCGGGAAGACCCGATTAGTCTCGGAATCCCGGTTTACAAGACATTTCGACAATGGTAAAACAAGACCAGCAAAGCCGCCCGATGTGCCGACAAATCCCGATAGGAGCTACACATATCTCGTTCTCAGGGCACAACGGATGAGACATCCTACGAGTAAAACCAGGCCTCAAGTTTCCCCGAGGTGGCCCCGCAGTCTACTCGGTTCGGACCAACACTCGAAGGAGCACTGGCCCGGGGGGGGTTAAAATACAGATGACCCTCGGGCTCGCGAAAACCCAAGGGAAAAAGGCTTAGGTGGCAAATGGTAAAACCAAGGTTGGGCCTTGCTGGAGGAGTTTTATTCAAGGCGAACTGTCAAGGGGGTCCCATAAATCACCCGACCTAAGGAACGCAAACTCAAGGAACATAATACCGGTATGACGGAAACTAGGGCGGCAAGAGTGGAACAAAACACTAGGCATAAGGCCGAGCCTTCCACCATTTACCAATATATAGATGCATTAATTAAATAAGAGATATTGTGATATCCCAAAATATCCATGTTCCAACATGGAACCAACTTCAACTTCACCTGCAACTAGCAACGCTATAAGAAGGGCTGAGCAAAAGCGGTAACTTAGCCAAACAACGGATTGCTAGGAAAGGATGGTTAGAGGCTTGACATGGCAATATGGGAGGCATGATATAACAAATGGTAGGTAGCGCAGCATGGCAAATAGAGCGAACAACTAGCAAAGCAAAGATAGAAGTGATAGCGAGGGTATGGTCATCTTGCCTGCAAGGTTCTCAGAGTTGTCGAAAGCTTGATCCTCGTAAGCGTACTCAACAGGTTCCTCGTTCACGAACCCGTCCCCCGGCTCTACCCACAGCAAGAACACAAGCAATGTGACCACAATCAATCACGGGAAATGCACAAGCAACATGATGCAATACATGCATGATATGCAAGATATGGTATGCAATGCATATGCGTGCTCCGGAAGAAAAAGGATGAACAAGGTAGTAACTTGGCAAACCAAGTATGCCACTGGAAAGATGAGATGATTTCGGTCGAAATCGATATAATGATCACCGGAAACGAATGCACGGTTTGCAAATGGCAAGCAAAACAAGAATGACACGATTCTGCGATTGACAGCATGATAGCACTTAGAATACATCAAGTAACTATGCTACAGCACCCCAACATAGCAACAAAGCATATGACAGTAATCTACAGGAGATGCTTGACAAAAGATGAACACTGAGCTACGGCTAGATCACAAAAGAGCAGGCTCAAACAAGCATGGCAAAAATGCAAAAGATATCAGCTTCACAGACTTGGTGAAAATACTGAACATGGCTGAAACAGCATCAGGTAGCAATGTTCAGAGCAAGCAGAACACATGCTACAAGAACTTAACATAGCAAAACAAGGTATGTAATGAATCTACTAAATGCATAGAACAAAAGTCCCTTACTGACCATGAGCCAAAAAGGAACAGAAGATATGATGGCACCCATGTAAACATAGCAAGTTTCGTTAACAGGTTTCAGACTTAGCAGAAAACAGAGCATGGCATTAACAGCATTATGAAGGCATCTTTGTGAGCTTGATTCACTCATGACAAAGCAATGCATGACAAAAAAAAGCAAACCTACAGCAAGATCGCATGTTTATAAAGCTATCCATGGCAAGAGAAAATACATAGCATGTATGGATCAACTACAACAACATTGGCAAAATTGAATATCATGTTAACATTCTGCCAGAAATATTTTATAGCAAAATTAGAGCAAGATTAAGACATGCTAGGGCACTCCATAATTGCAAAAAGGGGCATGGATGGATATAGCACAACTACATCTACAAAACATCCTCACTGAACATGCCCAAAAGAAGCACGGATCTCAGTGTAGACACATGGATACATGGCAACAAAATAACAGCAGTAACAGACAGCAAAATTCTAAGTCCCTGAAAACAGAAACATCATGAAGCCTAGTTTGCATGGTTGTGCTAGTCACCTCATAGATCAAAAAAATACATGGAATACACCTCTGTAAATATGGCATGACATAGATCAAAACACCTGTAGATCTCATGCCCATAAGATGCACACATCAAATGTAGCAAAAATAACAAAACACCAAGTTATGTTAAGTAACAGCAGTAAACATCATATAGCGCTCTTACACCAGAGATTTGGGCATCAAGATGGACTCAAACGAGCATGACACAATGGAACAAAATGAAAAGCATCTTGAGGCGAACATTTCGATATATCATGCACGCAAAACGGAGCAGTATGCAATGAGATATGGTGCAATGAACATGAGCACATAATGTGAAATATTCGAGACTTGGAGGATTTCGAGGGGGGGAATCGACCTCGTTTTGGATCGGGATCTGGCGCGGCTCGGTTGAGCTGGCCGGAGCTCGTTCGCCGGAGACGGAGACGGTGGTAGCCAGCCGGAAGGACGAGAGAGGTCGGGGCCGGCCGGAGGAAGCCGGAGAGGGGCGCCGGAGTTGCGGGGTGGCGCGGGCGGAGGAGCTCGCCGGGGGAGGCGGCGTCCGGGCGTGCGGCGGAGAGGCGGCAAGGTCGCCGGAGCGGCGGCCGGACGGCGACGGGTGGAGGACGGCGGAGGGCGGCGGCGCGGGCCGCGGGGCTCGGGCGCCCGCGGGGCGGTGGCGGCGGCGTCCCGGGCCGCGGGGGCCGGGAACGGGCCGAGCGGGCTTCGGCGGCGGGGACGGCGGCGCGCCACGTGGCGGCTCCTGGTTGGTCGGGCGCGGCGGCGGGATTCGTCCGGCGTCGGGCGGACGTGTCCGGCGCGCGGAGGGAGCGGTGGCTAGGGTTTGGACCCGGAATTCGGGGGAGATGCACATATTTATAGCTAGAGGGAGCTAGGAGACTCCAAATGGAGTGCGGTTTTCGCCCAGACGATCGTGATCGAACGACCGATAGTATGGAGGTGACTTAGGTGGGTTATTGGGCTATTTGGAGGGGGGTTTTCCTGCAACACACAAAAGGACTTTGTGGTTACCCGGTTAACCGTTGGAGTATCAAACGACCTCCAAATGGAACGAAACTTGACAGGTGGTCTACCGGTGGTATACCAAGGCCACTTGACAAACCTCGGTCCATTCCGAGAACGTTTAACACCCGCTCACGAAAAGAAACGAGAGGGGTGCGCCGGTGCATGTGGGAGTGTCGGATTGCAAAATGGACAACGGGGAAAATGCTCGGATGCATGAGACGAACACGTATGCCAATAAGATGCGCATGATGACATGATATGAGATGCATGACATGAACAAAATGCAAAACGAAAGACAAAACCCAACCACGGAGGGAATATCATAACACATAGCCAAAAATGGCAAGGGAGTTACAAATATGGAAAGTTACATCCGGGGTGTTACAGTCCTGTAGGATCCATGGGCCTTCTACGGACCGTCTCATCTATGGGCCTTGTATGGGCCGTATAAGGGGTCGTAAATGGGCTAGAGTGGAAATCGTACGTTTTATGGGCTGACCATACGGGCCGTTAATAGGCCGTATTTGATGATGCTATGAAAATGGCCCAATAGATTAACGGGCCACAAATGGGCCGACTGTATCCACGGGCTGAATTTGGCCGACAAGCAGAAAAGGCCAGTAACGGGCCATAAGTAACCGAATGCTGGAAATGAGCCCAAGAATAAATGGGCCCTCAGAAGGCCGAAAGGTAACACGGGCTGGAAACGACCCAATGGAATAATGGGCCGCTAATGGGTATAAAGCGATACACTGTTCATTACGGGCCGGTTTCACCACGGGCCATTAATGGGCAAAGAGTTACAAAGGGACTCATATGGGCCGAAATACGTCATGGTCCATATGTGGGCCGGAAGTTAAAACGGGCTGGAATTATATTGGACGGCCCAGATGACGCTACTGGGCCTAATTCGGATAGGCCGTAAACGGGCCCTGGGTTAGCGGGCTGTAAATGGGCTATATGCGAACATGCCGTTAACAGGCTTGTCGTGGGCCGGCCCGCCACCTTTTAACCAAGTCAAACGGGCCGGTCTTTTCACAGGAATGGGCCTCTGTTGGGCCGTGCCATGTGTCGACGTATCATAGGCGCTTTCGGTCCAATGAGTGGATGACATCTGTCCCAGCGGTGAGCCGACACGTGTTTCCTCCAGCCAATGATGATTTCACACGTGGAAAATCCCCATTGGTCGGGGCTGTTAACGGGTTATCGGATCCAAAACCAGACCCGATAGCTTAACGGTGTTCCGTTACGGTGGATGCCACGTGTCGGTCACCCTTGACGAAAGCACTTCTGTGACGCGCGATTTATCGTCATGGAAGTGGACACTTCCGTGATGATAATTTTGGTAATGTCATGGAACACTTCTATGACAACACAGGTATGACTATCTTGATTCTATCATAAATTTGTCATGGATGTACATGCATGACAGAAAACGTGACCTGCTGTGACAAACACGTATCATCACGGAAGTGTATTTTTTCATAGTGTTGCCAGATGAGCTCTTCTTGTGAGATGAAGACCTTGATGAAGACTTTGAAGAAGACTTTGAGGATTTCTTCTTCTTCTTGTCATCAGAATCATATTCCTTGCTCTTCTTCTTCTTCTTCTTGGTCTCATTGTCCCACTGTGGACACTCAGAGATGTAGTGACTAGGTTTCTTGCACTTGTGGCGTGTTCTCTTCTTGTGATCACGTGTGGAAGCTTCATCGTTTCTAGAGCTAGATCTTGAAGACTTTCCGAAGACTTTCTTCTTGGTGAACTTCTAGAACTTATTCACAAGCATAACAAGCTCTTTTCCAATGTCTTCAGGATCCTCGGAACAGCAGTCAGGTTCTTCTTCAGATGAGGAAACAACCTTTGCCTTCAAAGCGCGAGTACGGCCATAATTGGGACCATAGATATCTCTTTTCTCAGATAGCTGGAACTCATGTGTGTTGAGCCTCTCAAGTATGTCAGACGTATCGAGAGTCTTGAAGTCAGGGCGTTCTTGAATCATCAGGGCCAGGGTATCAAATGAGCTGTCAAGCGATCTCAAGAGTTTCTTGACGATTTCATGCTTGGTGATCTCTATGGCGCCGAGTGCGTGAAGCTCATTTGTGATATCAGTGAGGCGATCAAATGTAAGCTGGACATTCTCATTGTCATTTCTCTTGAAGCGGTTGAAGAGGTTGCGAAGAACACTGATCCTTGAGTCTCTCTGGGTTGAGACGCCTTCGTTGACCTTGGAGAGCCAGTCCCAGACTAGCTTAGCAGTTTCCAGAGCACTCACACGAACATATTGTCCTTTGGTCAGATGACCACAGATGATGTTCTTGGCAGTCGAATCCAGTTGAATGAACCTCTTGACATCAGCAGGAGTGACACCTTCACCGGCCTTGGGAACGCCATTCTTGACGACATACCAGAGGTCGACATCAATGGCTTCAAGATGCATACGGATCTTATTCTTCCAGTAGGGGTAATCAGTGCCATCGAAGATAGGGCACGCAGCGGAGACTTTGATTATCCCTGCAGTCGACATAGCTAAAACTCCAGGTGGTTAAACCGAATCACACAAAACAAGGGAGCACCTTGCTCTGATACCAATTGAAAGTGCTAGTTATCGACTAGAGGGGGTGAATAGGCGATTTTTTTGAAAGTCTTCAAAAACGGGGGCTTTGAAGACAAACAGTAGAAATGAACCTATTGATATGCAGCGGAAGGTAGACTACACTAGACAAGCCATAGTCAAGTAAGCAATGAAGTGAAAGCACGAAGACTATTAGCAGCTAGGTACTAAGGATCAGGATGGAAGATAGTATGAAGCCAAACAACAACAGTCTTCACACAGTGAAGCCAATCAAATCATGCAAGCAGGCAATGACTTCATGAAGACATACTGTAAGTAAAGAGAGGTAAGAGATAGAACCAGTTGCTTGGTGAGGACAAGGATTCGTTGGACCAGTTCCAGTTGATGTGACAATTGTACGTCTGGTTAGGGAGGCTGAGATTTAACTCAGAAGACCGCATCTTCACCTTATTCTACTTGAGCTAAAAAAAACTTAGTCCTTGCCCAATCACTCTGATAAGTCTTCAAGGTAGACTTCCAAACCTTCACAGACTTCGTTCACCGGCAATCCACAATGACTCTTGGATGCTCAAAACGCGACGCCTAACCGGCTGGAGGATTCACAGTCCTCAAGTGTAACAAGTCTTCAGATCACGCAGACAGAAAGACTTCAGTGATGCCTAACACTCTTTGGCTCTGGGTGTTTTGGGCTTTGTCCTCGCAAGGATCTCTCTCTCAAATGCTTCGGAGGTGGGTTGCTCTCAAACGACAAAATCCGTGCACTAACTCTGAGCAGCCACCAATTTATGGTGTAGGGGGTGGGCTATTTATAGCCAGGAGGCAACCGGACCTGATTTGTCCGAAATGACCCTGGTTCACTAAGGAACTGACACGTGTCCAACGGTCAGATTTCAAACACACGCGGCAGCTTGACTTGGGCTACAAGTAAAGCTGACTCATCCAGCTCTGGATAAGATTTGCTCTCATTGTCTTCGCTCGAAGACATAGGATTTAGTTGAGAATCACATCAGTCACTCTGACTTTGTTCACTTGGACCCCACTTAACAGTGCGGTGGTTCCTATGACTCAACAAAGAAGAAAAGGAAACTATGAAACAACTATGACTTCGCACTCCATAGTCTTCACGTGAATGTCTTCTCAAGTCATAATCTTCGTTGTGAATATCTTCACAAACCACCATTGTCTTCAATGTCTTCACACATTTTTAGAGGTCATCTCTAGTAGGTAAACCGAATCAATGTGGGACTACTACCTGTGTTATCCTGCAATTCTCACAAACACATTAGTCCCTCAACCAAGTTTGTTCGTCAATACTCCAAAACCAACTAGGGGTGGCACTAGATGCACTTACAATTTGTTATGCAATCAATAAGTATATATGTTGTTGTTCTGTAGACAGAGCATAGATGTTGTGCGGACAAAGCAAATCACATCGCCCATGGGCTAAACTAGGAACTCATCAGTGATGATTTCATCAATGGCTGACAATTATATACCAGCAAGCGTTTGCCTACAACACACACGGCTTATTAGCAGGAATCGTCTGTGTTGTTATCGGTCTTGCCACATATTTATGATTACTGGCCTGTTTGTCGCATATCACACACATCTTGTTAAGACCGTTGCTGTTGTTTTGGCTCATTGCAAATAGTTCATCCGAGTGAACTGTATGCCATCTATCACACATGGACCTGGCCATGGGTAGCCCGGCCCGGACGGCCCGACCCAACCTGGCCAGAAAATCCCGGGTCGGGCTGAGCCCGAGTGTGCCATCGGGCAGGGCTCGGGCCTGGAAACTAAGCCTGACGGGCAGGTCGGGTCGGGCTCGGGCCTGCACAAAACACATTTCTAGCCGTGGTCGAGCCGGGCCGACCGAGCCGTGTCGGGCTTTCTCGGGCTCGGGCCCGTTTTGTAGGCCCGATGGCCGGGCCGGGCCTGGCTCGGGCCTGGGTTTTTAGCACCGGGCTTTTTTGGCCCGGCCCGAAGCCCGGCCCAACCCGAGATATGCACAGGTATAATCGCACACACCTTAATCTGGCTAACCGTTTCTGTTGTGTTGGCTAATCACAAATAGTTCACCCGAGTGAACTGTATGTCGTATATCGCACACACATTGATCTGGCTAACAGTTTCTGTTGTTCTGGCTTATTGCAAACAGTTCGTATGGATCACCTATATGCCACGTATCGCACACGCATTTCTAATATGAATCGTGCTTGATGTTTCCGACATCTCACACATTTCGTCTTATTGTTGATGGTTTTATTACGATGCCGTTTGCGATTCATGCATCGCACACAGTTTCGTCGATTGGTCTCGGATAACTGAGTCGTGTTTGGACCATCCTGCGGTAGTGATACATAGGAATGTATTATGTATATGGTCATACGCTTGCGATACAAACTTGCATGACATCTTTTGTCCAACCCTCCCGTGACAGCGGAGTCCTAATGTAAACTAGGGGTAATTAAGGTGCTCCTTGTAATAGAGGACCGACACAAAGCATTAGCACATAGTGAATAAATGAACTCCTCAAATTATAGTCATCCCGGAGAGTATCCCACCTTGGGGTCTATGGTTCATAACAATGACATGAGCATATAACTTGTGGATAGGATAAAGAACTCAAATATATTTGCGGAAACCAAATAGATTCATATCTGAAAGCATGACACTCAGGCCCTAGTGACAAGCATTAAGTATAGAAAACTCATATCAACAGCAATCTAAGACTATAATGGATACTAGGGATCCAGAACTAACAAATTGACATGGTTACATAAGAAATCTCATCCATCTCCATGTACCTTCAATATGCCTACAAGGGAATTACTTACTAATGATGGTGAGCATCATGAAACTGTTGATGGAGAAGGATCAGTGATGACGACGGCGATGAATCCCTCTCTCCGGCGCCCCAAACAGACTCCAGATTTGGGCTCCCAACAAAGAACACGAGGTGGCGGTGACTGTATCGTAAAATGCAATAATACTTTCTCTCTGAATTTTCTCTTGAGAAGACAGAATATATAGACTTGGAATTAGTCTGATGATGGCTCGTGGGGCCCAAAGCTCACCAGGAGCGCCCTGAAGGGCAGGTGCGCCCCAGGCTTGTGCCCTGCTGGTGGCCCCCTCCTACAGTTCTTTGCTCCAATATTTTTTCGAGAACTTCTATTTATGTCAATGATCCAGTTAAGCATGTGCTAACCAAACATATTGACGTGGATTCATCATTTATGCGCTCTTAGTGAACTATTTGTTTTGTTTGAGCATGACTTTGATATTTCATCCATAAAAGTTTATATTTGCATCCTTCACACGCCAAATTCTTTGGGTGTGCATGCTTTTAAGAATTTTCTCTTGAGCTGAAATTATCAGACTAAGAGTATGCAGAATAACACCAGTATTTGAAACAGAGAAAAAGCTTTTTTGTCGATTCTCCTTACGATCAAGCAATGAGAAATTGGTCGTCAATGTAACTTACGTCAACAAACACCGACATTACACACACGCCTCAATGGGGCGTGTCAATGTCTCGCTTATGGCGAGACAGACAGATGCCTTGCCCGCGCAATGCCATAGGGAGCCAGTGGCGGTCCAGCTGAGTAAGGACGTGGGTCGTCACACTGACGTCACTCATATTCATTTTTTTCCTTTTCTTCCTTATATAATTTTATTTATATTTTAAATGCATATATTTCAAAAACATAATTTTAATTTTAAAAAATATAAACCGCGAAAAACTGTTAGCATAGTATAAAAAATTGTTTGTGCAGTTTTTAAAAATGTTGATAACTTTCAAAAAAATGCTCATGAAAATGAAAAAAAAAAGTTCCCGTTTAGAAAAATGTCATAAATATTTTTAAAAAGTTGCATACATTGTAAAAACAAATTTATATGTAAAAATATATATTTCAAACAGTTAAAAATGTATATGACATTTTAAACAATTGTTTACGCATTTCAAAAATATATACATTTTTTAATAGTGTATACAATGAAAAAAAGACATTTTCCCATGATGTAAAGAATTATACCATTAAATAAATGTACCTGATATTTTAGGGAAATATTTTCTCTTTTCATTAAAAAAATTTATACTACAATGCAAAAAAAATGTTTCGCATAGGTTAAAAACTGTATTTACATTAAGAAAATGTACGTGTCATTCTTAAAAATATTCACATGCATACAAAAAAAATTGTTATTCCTTAGAAAAATGTATACAATGTAATATTTTGCATATCTTAATAAAATATTTATTACCAGTAAATAAATATACAACATGTATTTGAAAAATGTTGCCGTGTATTTGAAAAAGTGTTCAAAACATGTATTTTTTAAAATGTACATCATATATTTCAAAAATGTCGAAAGTGTGTAAAAAATATATTTCACGTGTGCTCTAAAAATGTACATTGCGGACCGTAAAAAATAGACATATGTTAAAAACCTATAAAGAAATATAAAAGGCAAATAAAATGAAGATAACCAAGAAATAAACAAAGAAAAACAAACAAAGAAAAAATACCAAGGAAAACCAGTGAATAATTTTATGAAACCAAATTATAAGGAAGTAAAAACCCAAAGAAAACATGTGACAAGGAAAATATAACCAGAGTATAATGAAAAAAAGGAAAACCCAAAGAAAATTGGTGAAAAATAAGTAAATAAAGACGAAGAAAACAGAGTAGAGCGAACCTACAACAACATGAGCGGCAGCGCTCGACCTGAGTTAATGGGTCGGCCTGATAGTCGCCCGCCCATAGGTGATTCCAAGAGAGCTCATTCGGGAGCCTCCCAACGTTCACTTGGGGTGGGCTGACAGCACGTTCACAGCCGCCGCCATGTGTCGCGCTTTGGATGCTCCCTTCGGATTTTTTTTTCTTAAATTTGTATACGTTTTTGGCTTTTTAGATGGGTTTTTCGGTGTTTTTTAGCTTTCCGGTTTTCCACCAGTCTATCTTAGATTTCGACAGGAAAAATTTAAAAAAACAATTTGCGTGAAAAAACAAATTTTTTTCTTCCGCGAGAAGCACAGTTTTGATTCTGCGTGAGGCATGGCTGTGCCTCACGAAAACGAAAAAAAACATGTCTTTTTCTTCCATGCGTGGCACGATTTTGCTTTCGCGAGAGGCACGGCCGTGCCTCTCAGAAAAGGAAAAAGAATGTGTTTTCTCTTTTCTTTTTCCTTCCATGAGAGGTACGGTTTTGCATCCGCGAGAGGCACGATTTTATTTCTGCGAGAGGCATGGTCGCGCCTCACGGAAACGGAAGAAAAAATCATTTTCTTGTTTTCCTTTCAGGAGAGGCACAGTTTTGCACCCGCGAGAGGTAAGGTTTTACTTCCTCGAGGGACACTCGAAAACGACTTATGGAAAGAGAAAAAACATGCTCCCGGTTTTGTTTTTTCGTTCGGTTTTTTCGTGAAAAAAGTTCGTCAAACCTATCAATATGATCTAGTTTTGAAAGCGAGGAATGCAACAGAGAAAACGATTCAAGATTTAGACACACGGTTTAGAAGATGAAACGTTTTAAATAAACGGATCTATGAAAAATGAAAAACCCTCATGCTGCGACAAGTGACGCACAGTGACGTGCACCATTTGTCGCAACCTGGGAACGTGGAAGTGATCTTTGAAGAAGTACTCTTTATTAATTAGTGATTTCGTGATTCCTAACATTGCTCTCGCGTGTGGCATGTGTTTCATCGCGAAATCTATATATATATCTCGCTTATGTAAGGTGCTCCTTCCGTCTCGCCTGATGTTGTTTCGTGCGGTGTGTCTACTGGGCCGTCATAGTTTCGTCTCTTTTCCGTTCGCTGGTGCTCGTTCGTTGGGTTTCCTTCGTTAGGTTTCTTTGGTTTTTTCTATTTTCTTTGGTTTTCCTTTGTTTCTCACTAGTTTTCTTTGTCGGTTTTCTATTTTATTTTCTTTTGTTTTTCTTTTTTCTTCTTAATTTTTTTCAGAGTACGTCTAAGCGTATCATAGCTTTATAGAAAGCAGAGTTGTAAATACAAGAATACTATCACTCATTGCGAACAAGTGTAGCACGAACACCACACACCTAGGTAAGACCAAATACAACCACCAACGACCAAACAAAACTACAAAGCAAAAGTGCATGTCCTAACTGAGAACAACGTCGTGTCTCGACCAACGCTGGGCACCTTTGAAGACTACCAGCTCCCATTGAACTTTGCTTGTCCACGCACCATCCACCCTGAATGCCGAAGAGAAGGTGGCAAGGGAATGGCAGGACTGATCAGCTCCGAGGAAGACACATCTTGGACACACTGATGACGGACGTACATAGTGCCACCAAGGATCAAAATAGGACCACGGTTAACACCGAAGGAAGCAACGAGGAACCAAGCCGTGTCTCCAAACACGATGCTCCCAACGGAGGAGCGACGTCGAGGACGCCGCCATCACGCGGATCCTACATCAAATCGAGGCTTTTGCCCAGAGACAATAACCAACTCCACACGAGCGAGGGAGATGTCGAATACACCTCGACGACGCCTTCAAGAAGGGAAACGACACCCATAGGTGCCATCGTCGTCGGCCCGGCAGAAGCCATGCAAAATTTTCATCCGATCATCGCACATCTCCACACCTCGAAGGAATTGGGTAGCACTGTCCAAGTAGCCTAGGACCGCCGCCACCGCAACACCTCGCCGTCGTAGCTGCAAAGCCGAGGACCGCTGATAGACCGCACGGCAGAGAGAAGCGCAGTCCAACCAACTCCTTCCACCTGGCCAAGGGACAACAACCACCAACACCTTCGGCAAGAGCATGGACTGACCCTGAAGGCTGTCACCCACTCCAAGGGACAACCTTTCGACAACCCAGCACCTAACCACAGACAACTCCCACACCGGCACCACCGGGAGAGCAACGTCGCCCGCCACACAACCCAGAGGTGGCCCGACGCTCGCTGCTCGCCAGGAACTCCATCCTAGCCTAGCCATCACATTGCCGCCACCATTCTTGTTGGTAGATCGGGCTGCCGCATCCAGACACACCGACGCGCCAGTCTGCCTCACCACACCATTGTCTGTCCCCTCCAAGACCACCACTCCTCCATGCCTCCCGTTGGGCACCGTCGACGGCCACAACCACACCGAGCCACCACCTCAGCCGCCCGCACCACCATCGTGCCCAGCATCCATGGAGGCCCAGCGTCACCACGCCTGAAGGTAGCAGCGACCGAATCCCGACTGGCTAGATTCAGATCTGAGCGAGCCGGATAGGACGGAGTCGAGACCCTTGGCAGTTGTTGCCACAGGCAGCACCACCGGACGGGGCTGCGCCACCACCACAACCACCGTGCCGAGCCGCCGATGAAACTTCCCTGCCCCATGCCGCCAAGCTCATCCGACGGAAGAGCGCCACGCCATGGCTAGGAGGAGGGGGCCGCGCCGAGGAGAGACCCCGCCGCCACCGGCTCTACCAAGGCTTTGCCCGATAGCGGCCCTCTGCGGCGGCGAGGTAGAACCTGGTGCCCACAAACAGATTTGTTGCTCTTTTCTTCTTTATTATACCTTGTGTTTTTCGTCGGTTTTCTCAGGTTTTTCTTTTCTTCATCTTCATATGTTAGTTTTCTTTGTTTCTTTCTCGATTTTTTCTTTCTTTTTCTTTCTTTTTGTTTCCTTATTGGTTTTCACTGCTTTTTTTCTTTCTTATTTTCCTTTTTTCTTTGTTTTTCTTTGTTTCTTTCTCGGTTTTCACTGCTTTCGAAATACATGATGTACATTTTTTCCCTTCAATACAAGTTTTGAGCTCTTTTTTGAATACATGTCAACATTTTTCAAATACAGGTGGAACATTTTTTCAACAGGAATAATTTTTTTCTCACATACTGTATATTTTTCGTATACATCAGGAATATTTTAGGATTTTTGACATTTTTTAATACAATTGTTTTTAAAAATATATGTTTTTATGTCTGCTTTTATTCAATGTACATTGTACATTTTTTAATAAATTAGGAACATTTTTATACACATGTAAAATAAATAAATACGTGGTCAACATTATTTTTATACACATTATATATAATAGATTTTTATATAATAGATAAAAATAATGTTGACCACGTATATTATAAATGTAATGTTTCAATATATATTATAACAAATGTTTCAATATATAATAGATTTTTTGTATACAAGTTAAAAAGACACTACGAATTAACATTTTTTGTCTACAGAGTTGTAAGCGAGCCGTGTAAAAAGTAACGAAAAAGAAAGAGAATAAAGGCGATAGAAAAAAAATCATTAGCCAATGTCTTTCTTGGGACTTCTATTATTGCATGAAAGTACAAAAAACAGACTCCAATGTTCACACCCTAGTGCTAACGCTGAACTTCGAGCCTTTGCCACTGCCACATCGGAGATTGTATGGCTTCGATGGCTCTTGACTGATCTTGGTGTTCCATTTGATGCTCACATATCTCTCTTTTGTGATAGCATCACGGTGCTGGTATTCAGATCGTCAACGATCCAGTTAAGCTTAAGCTAACCAAACATATGGACGTGGATTCATCATTTATGCGCTCTTAGTGAACTATTCGTTTCATTTGAGGGCGCCTCAGATACTTCAAACTTAAAGTGTATATTTGCATCATCCAGACGACAAAAGGATGACCGAGAGGCTGTCTAGTGACGATGCTAACTGTAAAATCTGAAACACAGGGCAAGTGAGGATATTCTGCTTAGTTATATTGTTCCTCAGCCAGCTCTTTACAATCATGGATATCAAGTAAAAGGATATCGGAATCTGAAAAACATAAGTCATGTCTATGTAATGACAACCTCTAACTTGATGCTGAGGAGAATACACGAAGAACATTTTACTTTCCAGAAATTGGGTGTTAATCTGCGTATTCTCAACCTGATGATATCAGTTCACAACAAACTTCGTGAAAGCGCAAAAAAACTGTTCGGGTGTTATACACATATTATGGTGATCTGAAGAGAATGGCAGCCAACATCTTCCGGAATACGGCTGGGTGAGTGCGCAAGCTGCTCCAAATGAAGACAGATATGGGTTACGTACACAAAGTCTTGGCTGTCCAACAGCTCTAGTAAGAAACCGGCCAGGCAAGCAAGATTCGCTACCAAAAACAAATTCTTGGAAGATGAACATGATTTTTGCACTAGACAGGTGAGCATGACTAACTAATATTTTATGTTAATTATAAATCCAATCCTCCAAGTACCAACAGTGTATTAATTCGACCATACATATCCCGAAATCCATGCTTTTCTTGAGAAGACACGGCTAATTAATCAATTGGCCCAGCCCATCTTAGACAAAACAACACAAGCATGCATGCGCCGATGCACATGCCTCTGCTCCGCATTGAAACAGCAGATAGCTCACGGCTGGCAGCGAGTTTGAGGGGCCTTGACTGACACCGGAGAGCCCCAGGTTTGGCACCAGCACCAGTTAAGCTTATTGCCGCAAATGGCTCCTTCCTCAGTGGCTTACCAGTGACAAACAAACCCAGCAGCATGGTTTAACGTTGCTTTCATGCATAATTGCGCCTTGGATTCTTGCGTGTGTTGTCTAGCCGAGGCGCCAGAGAGAGTTGGATTGCTTATTTTGGGCTGGTGCAACTCACTCCCCTGCTGGCTTGCTTTGGGAATATGTGTAGTTGGGGGCAAGTGACTGTTGGATTCAAGTTTGAAACCAACCACCCACCTGTACTTTTATGCGTCGAGCTGTTGTTCAGTTGGTCCTCACATTGCTCGAGTGTGCTAGTAGTGATAGTAGGATTATTATTTCTTGGAGAGACACCATGAACCACTATTTTTCTCTCCGGAAAAGGCAACGTCGTCGATGCCTCAAGTGTGGCCAACCGAATTGAAGACGACATGGGATGGCCGACTAGAGACGAGCGTCCCCGCTACTCGATCTAGCAACACCTTCACCGTCGGCGGAACCCATGTGTACGTACGTGCTTCTGGAAGAAACGCAGTGGGATTTTCACCGGGGTTCGAAGTTTGCGCTCATTTGAATGAACTGCTGCATCCGGCCGGTGAATGTTTTGGCCGAGGTTCAGGCCCGGCAGGTTGGCCCCACTGCCGTGAGAGGGAAATGCACACCCATGCAAATGTTTCTCTGCTTTGTGCGTAGAGGCGGCAGAGGGAGAAGGGATGAACCGATGAAGGTAGCCCCGTTGTCCCGAGCGAACCAGACTGATCTGGTCCAACCTGGTTCAGCTAGATCTACTGCTCCTCGGTGCGTGTTAGGTTAGGTACGACCCGACCTGGTCACCTCGCTGCTGTTCTGAGTCTCGGTTAATTATCACTCACGCGAATCCTATAGCGACTTACCATGCAGTAAGATTTCTTCTCTTCGAAGAAGAATTGTTCCTCGAGACCAACTAACGAGTGGTCGGGTTAAGAAAATAAAATTAAGGCGATGATTTTCTCACCAGTGGTATTGCTGTTTTTGTCACAAAAACATCAGCGTCACATGATTTTACTTCTAACCCTTGAACGATAAGCAGTTATCTGTTGATCAGAGTTTCTCAACGCGCACGTGCAATAGACGTACATGCACCAAAGAGAAAGGTTTCAGGTGTACCCGTGTTGCGCTGCAGCTGACCTGGTCTGGTCAGCTATGACCCAATATACAATAACCAACAATTTCTCATCTACTACTACGTGTCTTCCGACCGCACACGGATACATGATTTGATTCGAAGTCTTCCATACAATTGACTAAATCGCTACTCAATCTTCCACTCCCACATACTCACCACAAACGGGTACACTTAACCTCTAATCTAATTAATCAAAGAGCCCAATATCCCTGTCCAGGACCTAGCAGAAAAAAAGCCCAAAAAGTCAGTGTGTATATGAATGTGTAAAAAATCTACACAATCTCGTTATCAAATTCTTTTTTCACCATTATCGCAAGCAAAAAAAAAGGACTCGGTCAACATTGAACAGTGATGCAGTTAAAAATGAATTGATCATGACATTAAAAAACACAATAATATGGATGCAGACGCAGACACTCACAAACACGTACATGAACTCGCCTCAATGAACCCGCACACACATACCCTATTCAATGAGCACCTCAGAGAGACTGAGCCGATGGATCTTGGGCATCGACGAGAACGTCGATTCCCACTGAAAGAATATCTCCACTTTTATGAGACACCAAAGTGTCAAACCCGAGGTTGGGTCCTTGGTGGGTTCGGGGCGCCACAACCCTCCTAATTTTTTTTGCGAATGAATTAGATCTACTATAAAGATTCACTGGAAGTAAAAAAGCACACCCAAACATAATAAAAATTACATCTTGGTTTTTGGATCACCGGACGACCATTACCATCTCCAAAATGAGCTGCTAACACGCCGATGTCGCTGCTCCCATACCGGGACCAGCCTGACCTTGTCGATGGCAGCCGGAAAGCCTACATGCATGTGCCCCTAAGGACCAACACCCCAAGCCGCAGTCCTCGTCGGATCCTTAAATCGATTGAAAGAACATGACACCAAATCTCACGCATTGCAAGAAACCCTAACCTCACTGCCGCAAGAAGCCGATAGGAATCTATGTCGAAGCTCCGACTAATTCATCCTGATGGACGAACTCGAGGTTACTAGAGCCCAAAAAACTGACTACAAGGTGAAGCGCCGCCATTCATCCGAGCACTGCCACTGCAAGGACTAAAATCCTAATCTATCTACTAAACGGAGCCGAGGCACTAGCATACCCTCCTTACCACCTCCCGGCAGGCGGATGGGAGGATAATCCACAGCCTCTCTGGCAGAGATCGGGAGGAAAGAAAAGATGGGAATTTGTCCTCCAGCGGTGACCAAAACGAGCTGCCAGTGGCTCGTTTGCCATCAGCGATCGAGGAGCAGCCACCACCGTCGCCACAATGTTCGCCGGAGAGCCGTTCATGGCCCACCTTCCAGGGCTGCTTCCCTTGACTTCTAGGATGCCATACCGGCTTTGTCCAACAATGGCGATGGGTGACGAGAACCGGAGTCGTGTAGCGACATCGAGGAATTGCCACCCGTGTTGCCCTAATGATACATGCAAGCAGGATGGGCCACACCTCTTCTTTAAGTGTCGCTACACGCTTAGGCTTTGGACATCAATCATCGAGAAGCTTGGGCTACCTCACGTCAACATCCCCGAATGGCATCTAGATGAATCTGTCAATGAGTGGTGGGACAAACGAACCAATAACCGAAACCCAAATTCGCATGCCATGACCTCCCTCATTATGCTCATCTCATGGATAGTTTGGAATGAGCGGAATGCTAGGGTGTATCGACAAAAGGTTGTGCCACCACATATTCTTCTTAGAACCATTCTTGAAGAGGCAAAGTTATGGGTTACTGCCGGCGCAAAGAAACTAGGGACTATCATTTGGTGTGAGTAATTGGCATGCCGCTTGTGTGGGGTGTTTTGTAAAACTCTAAATTCTATTCTCTCCTTATTTAATGGATGAGGCCAATCTTATGCCTCCGTTTCAAAAAACAAATAGATAATTAATTTCCAAAATCATACTCATTAACCATTGTAGAATCTCAAGTAGTTGGTCACACCCCATAGTTTAATAGTACTACACCTTCGGTTCCTTGTTTAAGATGATACGAAATCATATGTACTTTGGTAAGAGTTTCCGATTTCTTGTCATTCCCATCTCTTCAGGGGATTGGTTGCAAGTCCCTGTCAATGCCTGAAAATCTCTCATCTCTTTTGGACATTATATATCAAGTGTCGATTAGACAGTGCTTGTTCTTTCTCATGCTCCTAGGTGGCTCCATCATGCACACGTGGTTGTTACTATTTAATTCCCTAGCTGAGTCAACATACCGTTTAACAATCACAATTATACAAGAAAAGTTAGCGTGTCAATCTCCAAAATTAGCGTTTTCTGATGAAATCAGTTAATTATTATGTCAAGAATGTGGCGTAGCCAGCTATACAACACCCTCTAGATATGTCAGCTGTACAGCTCGGGAGCTCTTTTGGTTCCTTTTTGGGATCATCCATGTTATCGTGTCGACTACTTAATGGCAAATGATTAGGAACCTTCGCGACGAAAATAGTTAGATTAAAGCAGTTTGATCGAAACTATCAACGGATATGCCGACTGCATGTGTGCCTAATGCATGTTATATTAGTTAGGATTCTGTTTAAGCTCTTCAATTAGCTCTTGTAGTCATGATTTGTCAAAGCTCTCAATCCGTTACCGGCCTAAAACTTGTGTAACACTACATTGATCTTGTGGTAACTTTGGCTGTTTTTTCCTTCAAGGTTCACACCACCTGTTGATATCACAAAACCTTTCTGGAACCGATTCTAATTCCAAAGCAGCAAGCTAAAGCTACACCCTCAACACATGCCAAGTCAGACTCACAAACTAACCTGTTTTAACTTATACTCTAGTTAAACAATGGTTCATATAATACTAGCGGTTGCGAGTGCGTTATCAATCGCACTTTCTTGGAACGGAATTCGTAACCTGAAACTGTATTCAAGTCATTGTTAATAGGTCGTTGGCGCCCAAATTTTCAACGTCGGCATCTCACGGGTGAAACTACTTTGACTACAAAATTTAGGGGGGTGTATTTGTGATGGATGACCATATGTTTAATACGGAAAGCTATTGCAATCATGTGCATCCGCGAAGTTAGTGGGCACTGTCATACTTGTTGCAGATAGGCTACTTATAGCCAATGAGCCGATGGTATTTTTTTGGGTGATTTAATTAACTAAAACCCCGAAAATTGAAAAAGTCTCAGTCAGCAAAAAATCACTTTGTATATGCAGTAAAAACCGAGATATATTTGTCTCTTCACACTTGTATCTAGGAATGAATATATATGTGTAGTGCATGTTTTGGTTAGTGGTTGCATCAGATTTCCGCAGTTTCCTACGGATGTGCATTTTGTCCATTGTTGTTGGGGCCTACTTCCCCACTTAGTTATGCTAAGCAGTTTCCCATTCCATTTGCATAAATATGTGCTTGCCTTGCTAAACCAAACAAGGGCTATCAATGTTACATATTTTGGGTGGAAGGGTTGATCAGTTTTAGTTATATTCTTAGGGCTAGTTATAGGAACGTCTAAGCAGTAAGCCTTTTAATTGTTTATGCGTGTTAATTCTGTTTTTGACAACGAGTGAATTTTATTGACACGACATGAGGCATCAAGCAGAAGATACATACACAATGAGCACAAACCCAGTCTTTGCATAGCTAGCATGCAGACAACCAAAACCAACACACACACACAAAAAAGCACGTCAGGAAAAAGCCAAGTCATACCGGAACAAAGCTATGCATGACTGTTAATTCTGCTCTACGCAGCAACACTCTTGTACATTTTCTAATACTGGGAGTTGGCGCAGCCTTCAGTTAAGTTGAGCAAAGTATTGACCATATATATGCTATAAGATGTTCACTCGCAAACAGTTGAGCAAAATATTGACCATTTGTACATGCAAAGACAAAACTGGAAGGACCAGTATAGCAGCTAATATATTCACAGGTTTGACTTTTTTTTGTTCTGCAATCTAGTCTCCCAAATGCTGCTACAGTTCATGTTTTCTCCAGTCGCCTGGAAAATCGTTGTAAAACCCATTTTGTGAATATATATAAACTGTTCACCCTTCGACCTTTTGTTCTGCAAGTACAAATTAAATGTACCAATGAAGGACAGGACACTGGACACCCCTTGGAGAGCGCATGCGTTTTGCTTAGTTACATGGGCAGTACAACAAACGTACGTAGCAGTTAATAGTGCAGAGCAACATCCCTGCAGGCCACATGGTGATGGTCACATTTACGGCGCAGAGTGCATATGCATGTACCGATCTACTGTTCTCGCTCCCATCAAGATATGCATGTTACTCCATACCACCCATACAAAACGAACAGTGGGCGGCATGGAACGCTTG
This sequence comes from Triticum aestivum, assembly GCF_018294505.1. NCBI lineage: Eukaryota > Viridiplantae > Streptophyta > Magnoliopsida > Poales > Poaceae > Triticum > Triticum aestivum. Next base: position 81,244,642 of record NC_057805.1, read on the forward strand.
AATGCATCCCATTTCTGCAGCACATCCCATGCTGCAAAGGTTTGCAGGTTTTGGGCTTCTGCTCTGCAGGATGCAGGCAGCCAACCACCTTCCTTGTGTGTGTGCTAGCTCATTGGCCATTACTACGGCTGCTGTTTTTGTGTATGGCTGTAATGGCTGGGATAGAACGGTTTGCCCTCTTGGGGATGCACTCAGATGTTTACCATAACAACCTCTCTCAACTTTTTCATCTGGTGTAAATGAGATGCGTATATATGGAGGAATTATTGTACTGCATAACATAAGATCATAAGAAAGTGCCGTTTGATCAGTGATGTAATATAAATAGGTGTCAGAACAAACGGCATACGTAATTGAAAAGAAGCGTCAAGAACACGTACAACAGGGCAGGGAGTTGTTTAGATAAGATCGTTTGTTAAGATAGTCGATGATGTCTTTGCATTGCAGATGGAGGAGAATATTGTTAGGGAAGTTAGAGAAGAAGTACAAATGTTGCAGCTGGAAGTAATCCGGGGATAGGTTTGTGTTGGATGGGGGCTGTGAGAGGAGTGGTCTCTGGCGAATAGCCAAACGGGGCAAGTTGGTGGGAGATAGAGATGACATGGACACACGGTAGCTAGCCCTACACGCACGCACACAAGGGAGGGAGAAAGAGAGATGTTGAATACTCCATTAGCGGTGTATGTGAGCGTGCATGCATCATTCACAGCCCCTCTCCCTCTCTCTTGTCGTGTAAAGCTAAACTAAAGGGACCTCTTCCCCAAACCCTAGCCCAACATGCGTGTCATTACCTGCGTGCGTGTGTGTGGGTAAAGCTAACGCACACACCATAGCCTTCTCTCTCACTCTACCTCTATATACATACGCCCCTCTGACTTGTGGCCATTAGCTCATTACGGACCAAAAACGCATTAGCTTCCCCTCTCTCAAGCGCAGCTCGGAGCTCTCTCGCGAGCCAGGCTTCGATCTAGTTCTCTTCTTCTCCGGCCGATGGCGGCATCGTCGTCGACGACCAACACATCGGAAGGCGGCGCGAAGCCGTCGTCCTTGTGCCCGAGAGGCCACTGGCGGCCGGGGGAGGACGAGAAGCTGCGTCAGCTCGTGGAGAAGTACGGCCCCCAGAACTGGAACTCCATAGCCGAGAAGCTCGAGGGCAGATCAGGTGGGTGGAACTGCTGGTCTATCTCTTTGATCACCGATCTGTTTCCAACAAGAAATGTTTCTTAATTTTCGTTTTGAGGTGATGTTGATGCATATGAACTTAAGAAATTGACTTTGGATGATGCGATTTGTGCTCAGAAATTAGATGATCTACGCACCTTGGTTCAGTTTGCCATACTTCTTTTTTGAGGGGGGTTTGCCATACTAATTTCTGCACGGGCAGCAGATTGTTTTAGCTGCTTGTGCCATCTACCAAGAAAATCCTTCCTCGAGGGGAATGATATTTGCGCTGGGCTTTAGTTTTTGGGTATCTTGAAAATAGAAGAGTTTTTTAGATATAAGTTAATTAAAATTATGTCTCGTTAGTGAGTTTTTCTTCGTGTTATACCCAAAGAACAGTAGGATCATATAAGTTATTCGTTTGTGTGCACGATGGCGAGTTGAATCTGTTTTGGGATACCTATATAGTTCTCTTGCTGTGCTTGTGGATGTAACTTTTTCTATCTTTCAAGGCGCTTCAATGGAATGATACACAATTCTCCTAATATTTTCGGAAATTTGGAAAGATTAGTGTTACTTTTCTTACACCAAAGATAAATCTAGTCTGGTGGCCATAAAGGCAAACAGGTACGATTAAGTGATCTTTGTCTAATTGATACATAAAAATTTTAGAAGTTCGGAATTAGTTATATCCCTGGAATACTTGTTCTAGATTGAAGAAGAAATTATGAACACAAGGTTACATTTGCATGACTGCTAGCTTGCAAAATTCAAGAACAAGGTGAAATTAGCATGCCTGCATCTTTATTCTAAATCTCCTCTTTTAGTTTTACTTAAATATTTTTTCCCCATAACATATAGTTGCATAATATTTTTCACAAAAAAAGTTGCATAGTATGAGGTAAAGGGAAGCAACAACATACCTAAAACCGTGTACAGTTCCTTAATGTAACAGATGCGGTAGGGTGTGTTCTTTCTTACTAACAAGTAACAACCCTAAACAGCATTAATTAGTTAATCACCAGGCAAAGCACGGTTAGTTTTATGTTTATACATGTGAAAAATCCATGTATATATGGATGCATGTGTCAAGAGTTGATCACCTACACGGCTTAGCCTAATAAGAAGATTTCTTCACTCGTCTCTCTCAGTCTCAGGCATGCATGCAGGTTGATGCAACTAAATCGATCTGTACGCAATAACCTTTATGTGCCCTGACCTACTCTCTTGAGTGTGTTAATTATGTAATTACTTGCCTGATTATTATTTTTCCACAATCCTACAACATTACACTGCCCTATTAGAATTTCACATCCTTGCAAAATTGCACTACTTAACCATGAATTCTCCATTCGCCAAAATAAGAAAAACTACGAATTCTTCATTCGCCAATGAATTACACTGAATTATGAATTTCTTTCATTATTAATAATTTCTACTAGAATGTATTTCCCTGACCTGCTAAGTTTTCTATTTTATTTCTAATATTTAAACAAATTTGTGGTAATTAATTGTAGGCAAGAGCTGCCGTCTCCGGTGGTTCAACCAGCTTGACCCGCGGATCAACAAGCGGCCGTTCACGGAGGAAGAGGAGGAGCGTCTGCTAGCGGCGCACCGCGTCCACGGCAACAAGTGGGCTCTCATCGCCCGCCACTTTCCTGGCCGCACCGACAACGCCGTCAAGAACCACTGGCACGTCGTCAGGGCCCGCCGCAGCCGCGAGCGCTGCAGGCTCTTCGCCAAGGCCGCCTCGTCCACCTTCCCGTCCTACTCCTACAGCGGCGGCGCCCAGCTCGACTTCGCCGGCGCGTCGGCCGGCTCCTTCTGCTTTGGCTTCTCCAATCCTAGTGGTGGCGGTTTCTTCGGCTCGCCGCCGGCGGCCGCCGCAGTGGCGCCTTCTTCTACTCCAGTAATGTTCAATGGCTACGGCGCTTCAGGAAACAAGAGCTTGCTGTCAAGGTACAGTAGCTACCTGGAAGGCGGCAAGCAACCGGCGGCGCCGTCTTCCCTCTCCATCGCCTTCTCCTCCCCACCTTCAAGAGAAGCACTAGCGTTGGATGGCCGTGGCAGCCCTGACCATCACCGCAGGAAGGATTACCACGTCGACGGCGAGGAGCCACTGAAAACGAAGGATGCGCCACCGTTCATCGACTTCCTCGGCGTCGGCGTGTCCTCGTGAACCGTGGCAATGGAACGATCGATCGCAGGAAGCGGCCGGCTGCCGCCTCCATCAACTTGTCGATCGATCTGTGTTGTTAGAGCATTGCATCGCCGTTAATTGGTAATTAACTGGCTAGATAGGCGCATGCATGCACTGTTTATGGCAGCGATCAAGGAGGGCCTTAATTAGAACTGTGACGATCATGTGTTGAACTGTTGAACATGATCATGTGTTGAACTGTTGATCGATCAAATAAGGTTTGTGGCACATCGTTGGTTTTTTCTGGTTAATAATTTGAATTTGTGTTGTGTGCTAATCGCTGATTATACAAAGGCCTATTGTTGAGACGCCAATTGTGAAAGAAAAAAGTGCTAATCACCATCAGACGTGTAAATTGTGATAAAAGGGGCAACAAGACACATGTGGTAAGCAATTCAAACAATTCAAAAAAACGTAAAAGAAAATTTGTTTAAGGCTGTCAAGTCGAACGTGCAGTTTGCCAATGTTGTGAGTTGGGACTTCGGAGACCCTTCCGTTAGTAAATCACATTCACATGGAATACATATTTTGCAAACATAAGGGTGAATATCGTCGTCCCGTTAGTCAGAAGTAATTACTAGTAATTGGGAGGGACTATATATGGCTAAATTACCCGCAAAAAAAGAGAGACTATATAGGGCTAAATCGACTTAAAAACAGTTATTTCTAGACAACTACTCATAGCCATAAGATCAAGATTTTCTCGTCATATATGCGCATGCATAACTCATGAAAGATCGAGCAGTCATCAACACTGACTTATAATAAATAGTTGCCTTTTTGAAATAACAAAATTGCTTTATGCAGCTTTTGTCCACACATAACACTGAAAAAATGTTGGCCTGTTTTATACATGAGCAAAAACTGCAACACAGAACTTCGATTGTAATTTTCTTTTTGAGTTTGTCAGCGAACGGTTTAAATTCCAGAAATATTATGAAGCACTTGTCATGATATTAAATCTAATTACATCCACCAAAAAACTAAGAATATTTTTTATTAATAATCCAATAATACTTTTATATATTAATGGTCCATGATAAAGAATTTTACTGTCTGCTAGTACATGGACAAATCTACATTGACGACTGAGTGTTAAACTTACTCTAGCTAGAAAGAAAATAGTGTGAAGTCGTGTCACAGGATGGAACTACATGAACAACCTGCAAAAAATAGACAAACCATCCAACCGTCGGTTTAACTTATGTAGTGATCGCCTTTATTCCGTTTGCTTCTAGTGCACCAACCTGCAAAAAATAGACAAGCATGTTAAAGTAAGGTATAAGTACACCAAGCGGTTGTGCAGGGAGTTCAAATCTGAAGCCTTTAATTCTTTGGCAACTAGACTGCAGGTTGTTGCAACTCCATGACATTCTTAAGCCTTAGCATACATAGTAACTGCATGGCTTTTGCAAGCAAAGAGGAAAGCTAGACTTGACAAAATGTGTAAAGATGGCTGCTTTAAATATTCGGCATTGGTCATATGTCATTATCACAATTTCTATATCCACATAGCCTACGCACATAACCCAACATAATATATTTCATGAAATATTTTGCCATTGGTTTAACTTTTTTGTTGTGAAAAGGCTAAAGTCATATATGAAAAAATATAGACCCTTACATAAACAACCGTACAATTTTTTTAAACATCCAAACACTTGGGGTGCCGAAGTATTCTTCCTCGTACATCCACTCACGCGTGTTGTTGCCGCCTTAGAATCTCCATCTCAAGGTAGAAAACTTGTTGAAACCCAAGAGCTTGTATAAGCAGCCGCTAAGAAATCGTCAATGTAGACAGGATGATGCCGGTGACCATGGTCTGTGTAGCAAATCGTCGCCCCGAAGAGAAAAGGCATAATCATTTCCATGCCCTTAGTTGTGTCCCACCTGTTTGATTTACCATTAGTTTCAAAAAAATCTTGGTCATGTCCAAGTCACTTTGCTCCTCTTATGGTTTTGCCCTTCTGTCATGGTTTCGTCTGGTCAGCGTTGTTTGACCGTAACCGGCGCAACATTTTGGGCATCGTTTGCCCCCACTTGACCCCTCTAGCTCTATCAGCGGCAACCGATTCACGGCGAAACCCATGTGCTTGGTCGATGATGTGAGAGACATTTGAGCGGAGCCATCAGATCTACTTCTAGGCAATGGGGGGAACGGAGAAGCATCGGCGTTAGTGACCACAACCACAACAAAACCGCACTCGCACGGGATATTCCGGTGGGGTAAGTCTCTAACCCAAATCTGGTCCTGTTTACTCTTTCTCAGCGAGTTGTGGATGATTTAAGATCGTTATTGTGTCTTCCTTTGGTGCCATGGTTGGTCTCAGTTTGCTTCCTTCGTACTTGGCTCTTGTCGGGTGGAGTTCTAGTCCAGCACGCCGTCCGGGCAGATCCAACGGCACCCAAAAGCAGGTCAGACAGTCGAAAACACACTCGTCGGCTAGGGCCAATGACGGCAACATGCCGGTTACACGATGCCCCAAAGCGTCCGAGCCAGCCCAGACGACAAAAGCGCCCACAGTGCCCCTATCAAACCCCACCACCCAGAGAACATGCACGAACCATGTCGGTGCGAAACTAGCCAACGTGAGCTTTCTGAATATCCAGCGGCATCCAAGAGCCCACACATTCAAAAACATGACAGTCTGCTAGGGGTCGCGACGGCAAGAGGCCAGGTACGCGATGCCCCTCTACATCCAACCAAGAGCAGACGGCGAACGCGCCCCATAGCGCCTCCATCCAATCCCACTGCACAGGGAAAGAATTGCGCATAAACCCACCCGAGATGCAAATCCGGCCAACTCGACCTTTTCTAAATCTCTTGATGGGCATGCTTTATGTGTTGTTGGTTTTATCTGCCAGTTTAGGTGTTTTGATTGATTGTCCTCTTATTGTGATATGTGAGATGATATAAAAAAAGAAAGTGCATAACAACAGGCAATATGCAAACATCAAAATATTTCAACCTCTATTGCTTGGACAAATGCATTATACATCATCAACAAATGGATAGCTAGTATGGACAATAGAAAATTCTGCAGGAGAAAAAAATAGTAAACCAAAAGCTAACCTCTATTGCTTGGACAAACGCATTATACATCATCAACAAATGGATAGCTAGTATGGACGATAGAGAATTCTGCGAGGAGAAAAAAATAGCAAACCAAAAGATCCAACACGGTCCAAGAACCAATCGAACCGAATGATGGGAAGAAGACCGCAACACCTCCAGGGGCCTCTGCTCATGGCGACCACGTCCTCTTCCTAGATAATTTTAATGATGCTCACATAAAAGTATGAATAAAAACATGAAGAGAGCATCATGAATCATATAGCCAACACATTTAAGCCTAACCCACTTCCTACCCATAGGAATTTTATAAGCAAACAATTTATTGAAGCAATAATCAACTAGCATAGGAAGGCAAACACAAGTGTAACTTTAAAACTTTCAACATAAAAAGAGAAAACTTGATGTTATTGAAATAAATATAAGCATATCTTCCCCTATCATAATAATTTTCATTAGCATCATGAACAAATTCAACAATATAACTATCACATAATAGCATTCTTTTCATGATCCACATGCATAGAAATTTTATTACTCTCCACATAAGCAAATTTATTTCCATCAATAGTAGTGGGAGCAAATTCAACGAAATAACTATCATATGAAACTTGATTGACATAATCAATTTGAGCTTTAAAATCATGATGACAAGTTTCATGGTTATAATTATTCTTTATACATAAGTGTCATCACAATAATCATCATTCATAGCAACTTTATTCTCATAATAATAAACGGATACATCTTCCAAAGTAGTGGATTCAACACTAAATAAAGTCATGACCTCTCCAAATCCACTTTTATCATTGTAATAAGATTCAACACCCTCAAAAATAGTGGGATAATTATTATGTAAAGTTGACACTCTTCCAAACCCACTTTTATCATAATTGTAATCATCATAAATAGGAGGCATGTTTTCATCATCGTAATTTTTCCATCAAAAGTAAGGGCACTGAAAAGATCATCTTCATCAAACATAGCATCCCCAAGCTTATGGCTTTGCATATCATCAACACAATTGATATTCATAGAGTACATACTAATAACATTGCAATCATGCTTATCATTCAAGGAACTCAAACCAAACATTTTATTAAATTCTTCTTTTGACACTTCATGGAGATTATCCGATTCATAGTTTTCATGGAAGACTTCATAAAGATAAAGAATCTCACACAACTTCATTTCCTTTTTTATATTTTTGTTTTATAAATCAAACTAGTGATAAACAAGAAACTAAAAGATTCATTTGGAAGATCTAAAGAAGATACCTTCAAGCACTCACCTCCCCGGCAATGGCGGCAAAAATAGCTTGGTGTCTACTACTCACTTTATTCTTGTAGACTTTGTTGGCCCTCCAAGCGCAGAGTTTTGTAGGATAGTAGAAAATTTTTCTCAAGTGGATGAAGTTTATCAAATCATGGGAGGTGTAAGATGAAGATGGTTCTCTCTCAAACAATCCTGCAATCAAATACGAGAAATCTCTTGTGTCCCCAAGACACCAATACTGTTGTGAATTGTATAGGTGCACTAGTTCGGCGAAGAGAGGGTGATATATGTGTAATATGGATGGTAGAAATATATTTTTATAATCCAAATAAATAAAAACAGGGTAGCAAGTAACAAAAGTGAGCAAAAATGGTGTTCAATGCTCGGAAACAAGGGTTAGGGTTCATAATTTCACTAGTGCCATCTCTCAAGATCATTAACATAACTAAACCACATGATAATCCCTCAAAGTGGAGCAAAGAATCACTCCAAAGTTTCTATTCTATCGGAGAAATTAGGATAAATCGTGTAGGTAGAAAAACCACCTCAAAGTTATCTTTCCAATCAATCTTTCGAACCACCCCCAAAGTGTCACAGATAGCTCTAGAGAACGTACTACGACAACACCATATGATATCGTATTGTTCAACCTTTATGTCACCTAGAATACCCCAATATCAACACGTGTATCCGCAAGTTAATACTAGACACGCATCATGCAATCTCAAACCCAAAGTATTCAATCCAACATAAGGAAACTTCAAAGAGCAAGACTCAATTCACCACAAAAATGATAGAGGGGACGAACATCATATGATCCAGCTTTATTAATAAAGCTCATGATACAATCAAGATCGAATCCATCAAGAACATGAGAGAGAGAGAGAGATCAAACACATAACTACTAGTACATACCCTCGGTCCGGAGGATAAACTACTCCCACATCATCATGGAGGCAGTAAGGTTGATGAAGAGGCCTCCGTGGATGGGTCCGACAGAGTGCCGGAAAAGGCCTCCAGATGGGAATGCTTCAGAACATAGTCTTGCGGTGGCGATAAAATTATTTCGGGCCTCGCTCCGTGGATTTTGGAACATTACGGAATTTATATGATTGGAATTATGTCAAACGGTGCCTCGAGAGCCCCACAAGCCTGGGTGGCACGGCCTAGGGCGCCCCCGGGGCTTGTGGAGCCCTCAGGCTTCTTCTGGTTGCCTCCCAAAGCTTCTGGTGTTTCTTATTTTCCACAAAAAAATCCTCGTGAATTTTCATCGTGTTTGGACTTTCTTAGTCATGGATTTTACTTGAAGCCAAAGACATGAAAAAAACAGGAACTGACACTGGGCACTAGATTAATATGTTAGTCCATAAAAATAATATAAAGTGCACCAAAAATCATATATAATTTACGTAAATATAGAATAAATACTTCATGAATTATAAATACATTGAAGATGTATCACCAGACAGGATACGATCGGATTGCGCCGAAGCGACGGAAGAAACCCTCGCAGGGGGTGGGGATCTCCACCCTGTCACCCACATCATGAAGGAAATATGCCCTAGAGGCAATAATAAAGTTATTATTTATATTTCCTTATATCATGATAAATGTTTATTATTCATGCTACAATTGTATTAACCGGAAACTTAGTACATGTGTGAATACATAGGCAAACAGAGTGTCACTAGTATGCCTCTACTTGACTAGCTCGTTAATAAAAGATGGTTAAGTTTCCTAGCCATGGACAAGAGTTGTCATTTGATGAACAGGATCACATCATTAGAGAATGATGTGATTGACTTGACCCATCCGTCAGCTTAGCACTATGATCGTTTAGTCTACTGCTATTGCTTTCTTCATAACTTATACATGTTCCTATGACTATGAGATTATGCAACTCCCGAATACCGGAGGAACACTTAGTGTGCTATCAAACGTCACAACGTAACTGGGTGATTATAAAGATGCTCTACAGGTGTCTCCGATGGTGTTTGTTGAGTTGGCATAGATCGAGATTAGGATTTGTCACTCCGATTGTCGGAGAGGTATCTCTGGGCCCTCTAGGTAATGCACATCACAATAAGACTTGCAAGCAATGTGACTAATGAGTTATTTGCGGGATGATGCATTACGGAACGAGTAAAGAGACTTGCCGGTAACGAGATTGAACTAGGTATGATGATACCGACGATCGAATCCAAGGTAAGTAACATACCGATGACAAAGGGAACAACGTATGTTGTCATGCAGTTTGACTGATAAAGATCTTCATAGAATATGTAGGAACCAATATGAGCATCCAGGTTTCGCTATTGGTTATTGACCGGAAGTGAGTCTCGGTCATGTCTACATAGTTCTCGAACCCGTAGGGTCCGCACGCTTAACGTTCGATGACGATCGGTATTATGAGTTTATGTGTTTTGATGTACCGAAGGTAGTTCGGAGTCCCGGATGTGATCACGGACATGACGAGGAGTCTCGAAATGGTCGAGACATGAAGATTGATATATTGGAAGATTATGTTTGGACACCGGAATGGTTTCGGATGAGTTCGGGCATTTACCGGAGTACTGGGGTTACGGAACCCCCCCCCCCGGGAGTTAATGGGCCTTGATGGGCCATGAGGAAGAGAGAAGGAGGCGGCCAAGTGGTGGGGCGCCCCCCCAAGCCCAATCCAAATTGGGGACGGGGGCCGGCCCCCCATTTCCTTCCTCTCCCTCTTCCCTTCCTTCCCCCTCCTAGTTGGACTAGGAAAGGGGGGAAACCTGCTCCTAGTAGGAGTAGGAATCCCCCATTAGGGCGCGCCATAGGAGGCCGGCTCTCCCCCTCCTCACTCCTTTATATAAGGGGGAGGGGGCACCCCATAGACACACAAGTTGATTCTTAGCCGTGTGCGGTGCCCCCTCCACATATTTCCACCTCGGTCATATTGTCGTAGTGCTTAGGCGAAGCCCTGCGTCGGTAACTTCATCATCACCGTCAACACACCGTCGTGCTGACGAAACTCTCTCTCGACCTCAGCTGGATCTAGAAGTTCGAGGGACGTCACCGAGCTGAACGTGTGCAGATCGCGGAGGTGTCGTGCGTACAGTACTTGATCGGTTGGATCGCGAAGACGTTCGACTACATCAACCGCGTTACTTAACGCTTCCGCTTTCGGTCTATGAGGGTACGTGGACACACTCTCCCCGCTCGTTGCTATGCTCTCCTAGATAGATCTTGCATGATCGTAGGAATTTTTTTGAAATACTATGTTCCCCAACAGTGGGATCCGAGCCAGGTCTATGCGTAGATGTTATATGCACGAGTAGAACACAAAGAGTTATGGGCGATAATAGTCATACTGCTTACCAGCATGTCATACTTTGATTCGGCGGTATTGTTGGATGAAGCGGCTCAGACCAACATTACGCGTACGCTTACGCGAGACTAGTTCTACCGACGTGCTTCGCACACAGGTGGCTAGTGCGTGTCTGATTCTCCAACTTTAGTTGAATCGAGTGTGACTACGCCTGGTCCTTGTTGAAGGTTAAAATAGCAAACTTGACGAAAAATCATTGTAGTTTTGATGCGTAGGTAAGAACGGTTCTTGCTAAGCCCGTAGTGTTGGGGAACGTAGTATTTCAAAAAAAATCCTACGATCACAAGATCTATCTAGGAGAGCATAGCAACGAGCGGGGACAGTGTGTCCACGTACCCTCGTAGACCGAAAGCGGAAGCGTTAAGTAACGCGGTTGATATAGTCGAACGTCTTCGCGATCCAACCGATCAAGTACCGAACGCACGGCACCTCTGCGATCTGCACACGTTCAACTCGGTGACGTCCCTCAAACTTCTAGATCCAGCTGAGGTCGAGGAGGGTTTCATCAGCACAACGGCGTGTTGACGGTGATGATGAAGTTACCGACGCAGGGCTTCGCCTAAGCACTATGACAATATGACCGAGGTGGAAATATGTGGAGGGGGGCACCGCACATGGCTAAGAATCAACTTGTGTGTCTATGGGGTGCCCCCTCCCCCCGTATATAAAGGAGTGGAGGAGGGGAGGGCCGGCCCTCTCTATGGCGCACCCCAAGGGGGATTCCTACTCCTAGTAGGAGTAGGTTTCCCCCCTTTCCTAGTTGGAGTAGGAGAAGAAGGAAGAGGTAGAAGGAGAGAAGGAAATCCCCCCCCCCCCAATTCGGATTGGGCTTGGGGGCGCGCGCCTCCCACTTGGACGCCTCCTCCTCTCTCCAACCATGGCCCATTAAGGCCCATTAACTCCCCGGGGGGTTCCGGTAACCCCCCGGTACTCCAGAAAATGCCCAAACTCATTCGAAACCTTTCCGGTGTCCAAACATAGCCTTCCAATATATCAATCTTTATGTCTCGGCCATTTCGAGACTCCTCGTCATGTCCGTGATCACATCCGGGACTCCGAACTACCTTCGGTACATCAAAACACATAAACTCATAATACCGATCGTCATCGAACGTTAAGCGTGCGGACCCTACGGGTTCGAGAACTATGTAGACATGACCGAGACTCACTTCCGATCAATAACCAATAGCGGAACCTGGATGCTCATATTGGTTCCTACATATTCTACGAAGATCTTTATCGGTCAAACCGCATAACAACATACATTGTTCCCTTTGTCATCGGTATGTTACTTGCCCGAGATTTGGTCGTCGGTATGATCATACCTAGTTCAATCTCGTTACCGGCTAGTCTATCTACTCGTTCCGTAATGCATCATCCCGTAACTAACTCATTAGTCACATTACTTGCAAGGCTTACAGTGATGTGCATTACCGAGTGGGCCCAGAGATACCTCTCCGACAATCGGAGTGACAAATCCTAATCTCGATCTACGCCAACTCAACAAACACCATCGGAGACACCTGTAGAGCATCTTTATAATCACCCAGTTACATTGTGACGTTTGATAGCACACTAAGCGTTCCTCCGGTATTCGGGAGTTGCATAATCTCATAGTCATAGGAACATGTATAAGTTATGAAGAAAGCAATAGCAATAAACTAAACGATCATAGTGCTAAGCTAACGGATGGGTCAAGTCAATCACATCATTCTCTAATGATGTGATCCCGTTCATCAAATGACAACTCTTGTCCATGGCTAGGAAACTTAACCATCTTTGATTAACGAGCTAGTCAAGTAGAGGCATACTAGTGACACTCTGTTTGTCTATGTATTCACACATATACTAAGTTTCCGGTTAATACAATTCTAGCATGAATAATAAACATTTATCATGATATCAGGAAATATAAATAACAACTTTATTATTGCCTCTAGGGCATATTTCCTTCACGTAGCAGCCACGTAAAACTTGCAACAACAAAGTAGAGGATGTCTAACTTGTTTTTGCAGGGCATGTTGTGATGTGATATGGTCAAGACATGATTATATAAATTGTTGTATGAGATGATCATGTTTTGTAACATAGTTATCGGCAACTGGCAGGAGCCATATGGTTGTCGCTTTATTGTATGAAATGCAATCGCCATGTAATTGCTTTACTTTATCACTAAGCGGTAGTGATAGTCGTAGAAGCAATAGTTTGCGAGACGACAACGATGCTTCGGTGAAGATCAAGGTGTCAAGCCGGTGACGATGGTGATCATGACAGTGCTTTGGAGATGGAGATCAAAGGCACAAGATGATGATGGCCATATCATATCACGTATATTGATTGCATGTGATTTTATCCTTTATGCATCTTATTTTTCTTAGTACGGCGGTAACATTATAAGATGATCTATCACTCAATTTCAAGGTACAAGTGTTCTCCCTGAGTATGCACCGTTGCGACAGTTCGTCGTGCCGAGACACCACATGATGATTGGGTGTGATAAGCTCTACGTTCACATACAACGGGTGCAAGCCAGTTTTGCATACGGAGAATACTCGGGTTAAACTTGACGAGCCTAGCATATGTAGATATGGCCTCAGAACACTCAGACCGAAAGGTCGAGCGTGAATCATATAGAAGATATGATCAACATAGTGATGTTCACCATTGAAAACTACTCCATCTCACGTGATGATCGGACATGGTTTAGTTGATATGGATCACGTGATCACTTAGATGATTAGAGGGATGTCTATCTAAGTGGGAGTTCTTAAGTAATATGATTAATTGAAGTTTAATTTATCATGAACTTAGTCCTGGTAGTATTTGCATAACTATGTTGTAGATCAATAGCTCGCGATGTAGCTCCCCGTTTATTTTGGATATGTTCCTAGAGAAAAACTATGTTGAAAGATGATAGTAGCAATGATGCGTACCAGGTCCGTGATCTGGGGATTATCCTCATTCATGCACAGAAGAATTATGTCCTTGATGCACCGCTAGGTGACGGACCTATTGCAGGAGCAGATGCAGACGTTATGAACGTTTGGCAAGCTCGGTATGATAACTATTAGATAGTTTAGTGTGCCATGCTTTACGGCTTAGAACCGGGACTTCAAAAACATTTTGAACGCCACGGAGCATATAAGATGTTCCAAGAGCTGAAATTGGTATTTCAGACTCATGCCCGATTCGAGAGGTATGAGACCTCTGACAAGTACTTTGCCTACAAGATGGAGGAGAATAGCTCAACCAGTGCGCATGTGCTCAGATTGTCTGAGTACTACAATCGCTTGAATCAAGTGGGAGTTAATCTTCCAGATAGAATAGTGATTGACAGAGTTCTCTAGTCACTATCACCAAGTTACTAGAACTTTGTGATGAACTATAATATGCAAGGGATGACGAAAACGATTCTCGAGCTCTTCGTGATGCTGAAATCGACGAAGGTAGAAATCAAGAAAAGCAACAAATGTTGATGGTTGACAAGACCACTAGTTTCAAGTAAAAGGGCAAGGGAAAGAAAGGGAACTTCAAGAAGAATGGCAAGCAAGTTGCCACTCCCATGAAGAAGCCCAAAGCTAGACCCAAGCCTGAAACTGAGTGCTTCTACTGCGAAAGAAATGGTCACTGGAAGCGGAACGGCCCCAAATACTTGGCGGATAAGAAGGATGGCAAAGTGAACAAAAGTATATATGATATACATGTTATTGATGTGTACTTTACTAGTGTTCATAGTAAACCCTGGGTATTTGATACCGGTTCAGTTGCTATGATTAGTAACTCAAAACAGGAGTTGCAAAATGAATAAAGACTAGTTAAGGGCGAGGTGACGATGTGTTGGAAGTGATTCCAAGGTTGATAAGATCACCATCGCATACTCCCTCTACCTTCGAGATTAGTATTGGAACTAAATAAATTTTATTTGGTGTTTGCGTTGAGCATAAATATGATTGGATCATGTTTATTGCAATACGGTTATTCATTTAAGTCAGAGAATAATTATTGTTCTGTTTACATGAATAAAACCTTCTATGGTATTACATCCAATGTAAATGGTTTACTGAATCTCGATCAAAGTGATACACATAATATTGATGCCAAAAGATGCAAAGTTGATAATGATAGTGCAACTTATTTGTGGCTCTGCCGTTTAGGTCATATTGGTGTAAAGCGCATGAAGAAACTCCATGCTGATGGGCTTTTGGAATCACTTGATGCTTGTGAACCATGCCTCATGGGCAAGATGACAAAGACTCCGTTCTCCGGAACAATGGAGAGAGCAACTGACTTATTGGAAATAATACATACTGTTGTATGCGATCCGATGAGTGTTGAGGCTCGCGGCGGGTATCATTATTTTCTGACCTTCACAGATGATTTGAACAGATATGGGTATATCTACTTGATGAAACATGAGTCTGAAACATTTGAAAAGTTCAAAGAATTTCAGAGTGAAGTAGAGAATCATCGTAACAAGAAAATAAAGTTTCTACGATCTGATAGCGGAGACTACTACCTCTTGAGCATGCGTTGGTTTTCCCTTGAAGAGGAAAGGGTGATGCAGCAAAGTAGCGTAAGCATTTCCTTAGTTTTTGAGAACCAAGGTATCAATCCAATAGGAGAATACACGCAAGTAACCTAGTACCTGCACAAACAATCAAGAACCTTGCAACCAACGTGATAAAGGGGTTGTCAATCCCTTCACGGCCACTTGCAAAAGTGAGATCTGATAAAGATAATAAGATAAATATTTTTGCTATTTTTGTTGTATAGATTGGAAAGTAAATATTGCAAAATAAACGGCGATAGAAATTGGCAAGTTGACGGGAAACTAATATGATGTAAAATAGACCCGGGGGCCATAGGTTTCACTAGTGGCTTCTCTCATGATAGCATATATTACGGTGGGTGAACAAATTACTGTCGAGCAATTGATAGAAAAGCGCATAGTTATGAGAATATGTAGGCATGATCATGAACATAGGCATCACGTCTGTGTCAAGTAGACCGAAACGATTCTGCCTCTACTACTATTACTGCACACATCGACCGCTATCCAGCATGCATCTAGAGTACTAAGTTCATAAGAACAGAGTAACGCATTAGGCAAGATGACATGATGTAGAGGGATAAACTCAAGCAATATGATATAAACCCCATCTTTTTATCCTCGATGGCAACAATACAATACGTGCCTTGCTGCCCCTACTGTCACTGGGAAAGGACACCGCAAGATTGAACCCAAAGCTAAGCACTTCTCCCATTGCAAAAAAGATCAATCTAGTAGGCCAAACTAAACCGATAATTCGAAGAGACTTGCAAAGATATCAAATCATGCATATAAGAATTCAGAGAAGAACCAAATATTGTTCATAGATAATCTTGATCATAAACCCACAATTCATCAGATCTCGGCAAACACACCGCAAAAAGTATTACATCGAATAGATCTCCAAGAACATCGAGGAGAACTTTGTATTGAGAACCAAAGAGAGAGAAGAAGCCATCTAGCTAATAACTATGGACCCGAAGGTCTGTGGTAAACTACTTACACATCATCGGAGAGGCTATAGTGTTGATGTACAAGCCCTCTGTGATCGAATCCCCCTCCGGCAGATCGCCGGAAAAGGCCCCAGATGGGATCTCACGGGTATAGAAGGTTGCAGCGGTGGAAAAGTGGTTTCGTGGCCCTCCTGGATGTTTTCAGGGTATAAGAGTATATATATAGGCGAAAGAAGTAGGTCGGTGGAGCTACGAGGGGCCCATGAGGGTGGGGGCCGCGCCTACCCCCCTGGGCGCGCCCTCCTGCCTCGTGGCCGCCTCGTTGCATCTCTGGCTTCCACTCCAAGTCTCCTGGATTGCGTTTGTTCCAAGAAAGATCTTCGTGAAGGTTTCGTTCCGTTTGATATTCCTTTTCTGCGAAACACTAAAATAGGCAAAAAAACAGCAACAGGCACTGGACCTCCGGTTAATAGGTTAGTCCCAAAAATAATATAAAAGAGCATATTAAAGCCCATTAAACATCCAAAACAGATAATATAATAGTATGGAATGATCAAAAATTATAGATACGTTGGAGACATATCAGCATCCCCAACCTTAATTCCTGCTCGTCCTCGAGTAGGTAAATGATAAAAACAGTATTTTTGATGTGGAATGCTAGCTAACATATTTTCAATGTAATTTTCTTTATTGTGGCATGAACGTTCAGATCCGAAAGATTCAAGACAAAAGTTTAATATTGACATAAAAATAATAATACTTCAAGCATACTAACCAAGCAATTATGTCTTCTCAAAATAACATAGCCAAAGAAAGCTCATCCCTACAAAATCATATAGTTTGTCCATGCTCCATCTTCATCACACAAAATGCTCTCATCATGCACAACCCCGATGACAAGCCAAGCAATTGTTTCATACTTTAGTATTCTCAAACTTTTTCAACTTTCACGCAATACATGAGCGTGAGCCATGGACATAGCACTATGGGTGGAATAGAATATGATGATGGAGGTTGTGTGGAGAAGACAAAAAAAGGAGAAAGTATCACATTGACGGTGCTAATCAACGGGCTACGGAGATGCCCATCAATTGATGTCAATGCGAGGAGTAGGGATTGCCATGCAACGGATGCACTAGAGCTATAAATCTATGAAATCTCAACAAAAGAAACTAAGTGGGTTTGCATCCAACTTGCTTGCTCACGAAGACCTAGGGCATTTGAGGAAGCCCATTGTTGGAATATACAAGCCAAGTTCTATAATGAAAAATTCCCATTAGTATATGAAAGTGACAAAATAGGAGACTCTCTATCATGAAGATCATGGTGCTACTTAGAAGCACAAGTGTGGAAAAAGGATAGTACCATTGCCCCTTCTCTATTTTTCTCTCATTTTTATGGGCCTTCTCTTTTTTTTGGCCTTTCTCTTTTTTTGGGCCTTCTCTTTCTTTTATTTGGCCTTTCTCTTTTTTTCCTCACACGGGACAATGCTCTAATAATGATGATCATCACACTTCTATTTATTTACAACTCAAGGATTACAACTCGATACTAGAACAAAATATGACTCTATATGAGTGCCTCCGGCGGTGTACCGGAATGGGCAATGAATCAAGAGTGACATGTATGAAAAATTATGCATGGTGGCCTTGCCACAAATACGATGTCAACTACGTGATCATGCAAGGCAATATGACAATGATGAAGCGTGTCATAATAAACGGAACGGTGGAAAGTTGCATGGCAATATATCTCGGAATGGCTATGGAAATGCCATAATAGGTAGGTATGGTGGCTGTTTTGAGGAAGATATAAGGAGGCTTATGCGTGATAGAGCGTATCATATCATGGGGTTTGGATGCACCGGTGAAGTTTGCACCAACTCTCGAGGTGAGAAAGGGCAATGCACGGTACCGAAGAGGATAGCAATGATGGAAGGGTGAGAGTGCGTATAATCCACGGACTCAACATTAGTCATAAAGAACTCACATACTTATTGCAAAAATCTACAGGTCATCAAAACCAAGCACTACGTGCATGCTCCTAGGGGGATAAATTGGTAGGAAAAGACCATCGCTCGTCCCCGACCGCCACTCATAAGGAGGACAATCAAAGAAACACCTCATGCTTCAAATTTGTTACACAACGGTTACCATACGTGCATGCTACGGGACTTGCAAACCTCAACACAAGTATTTCTGAAATTCACAATTACTCAACTAGCACGACTCTAATATCACCATCTTCATATCTCAAAACAATTATCAAGTATCAAACTTCTCATAGTATTCAATGCACTCTATATGGAAGTTTTTATTATACCCATCTTGGATGCCTATCATATTAGGACTAATTTTATAGCCAAAGCAAATTACCATGCTGTTCTAAAATACTCTCAAAATAATATAAGTGAAGCATGAGAGATCAATAATTTCTATAAAATAAAACCACCACCGTGCTCTAAAAAGATACTCCCTCCGTTCGGAATTACTTGTCTCAAAAATGGATGTATCTAGAACTAAAATACATCTAGATACATCCATTTCCGCGACAAGTAATTCCGAACAGAGGGAGTATAAGTGAAGCACTATAGCAAAATTATCTAGCTCAAAAGATATAAGTGAAGCACATAGAGTATTCTAATAAATTCCGATTCATGTGTATCTCTCCCAAAAGGTGTGTACAGCAAGGATGATTGTGGTAAACTAAAAATCAAAGACTCAAATCATACAAGACTCTCCAAGCAAAACACATATCATGTGGTGAATAAAAATATAGCCTCAAGTAAAGTTACCGACAGGCGAAGATGAAAGAGGGGATGCCTTCCGGGGCTTGCCCAAGCTTAGGCTCTTGGTTGTCCTTGAATTTTACCTTGGGGTGCCTTGGTAATCCCCAAGATTAGGCTCTTTCCACTCCTTATTCCAAAATCCATCAAATCTTTACCCAAAAACTTGAAAACTTCACAACACAAAACTTAAACAGAAAATCTCATGAGCTCCGTTAGTGTAAGAAAACAAACCACCACTTTAAGGTACTGTAATGAACTCATTATTTATTTATATTGGTGTTAAACCTCCTGTATTCCAACTTCTCTATGGTTCATACCCCCCGATACTAGCCATAGATTCATCAAAATAAGCAAACAACACACGAAAAATAGAATCTGTCAAAAACAGAACAGTCTGTACCAATATGTATCAAACGAATACTTATGGAACTCCAAAAATTCTAAAATAAATTGGTGGACGTGAGGAATTTGTCTATTAATCATCTTCAAAAAGAATCAACCTAAAATCACTCTCCGGTAAAAAAAATGGCAGCTAATCTCGTGAGCGCTAAAGTTTCTGTTTTTTACAGCAAGATCGCAAAGACTTCACCCAAGTCTTCCCAAAGGTTCTACTTGGCACAAACACTAATTAAAACATGAAACCACATCTAAACAGAGGCTACATGAATTATTTATTACTAAACCGGAACAAAAATCAAGGAAAAAAATAAAATTGGATTGCCTCTCAACAAGCGCTATCGTTTAACGCCCCTAGCTAGGCATAAAGCAAGAATTGATCTAGGTATCATCATCTTTGGTATGCAATCCATATGTGGCTCTCATAATAGATTCATAAGGTAATTTAATTTTCTTTCTAGGAAAGTGTTCCATGCCTTTCCTTAACGGAAATTGGAATCTAATATTTCGTTCTAAGGAAAGGTCTACCAAGAATAATAGGACATGTAGGATTGCAATATATATCAAGAACAATGAAATCTACGGGCACATAATTTCTATTTGCAATAATAAGAACATCATTAATCCTTCCCATAGATTTCTTAATGGTGGAATCCGCAAGGTGCAAATTTAAAGAACAATCATCAAATTCACGGAAACCTAACACATCACACAAAGTTTTTGGAATTATGGAAACACTAGCACCCAAATCACATAAAGCATAGCATTCATGATTTTTAATATTAATTTTAATAGTAGGTTCCCACTCATCATAAAGTTTTCTAGGGATAGAAACTTCTAGTTCAAGTTTTTCTTCATAAGATTGCATTAAAGCACCAACAATATGTTTAGTAAAGGCCTTATTTTGATCATAAGCATGAGGAGAATTTAACACGGATTGCAACAAGGAAATACAATCTATCAAAGAGCAATTATCATAATTAAATTCCTTGAAATCCAAAATAGTGGTTCATTGCTATGTAAAGTTTTGACCTCTTCAATCCCACTTTTATTAATTTTAGCATCAAGACGCCTTTCAACTAAAGTTGACTCATCTCCAGTCCCATCTTTATAAAGATTCATATTGGAAAAAAAGATTTAATAGGAGACACATCAATCACTTTTAGATCTTCATCATTATTATCATGAAAACTAGAAGAACACGCTTTCGTAAAGCAATCTTTTTTAGCACGCATCCTAACGGTTCTTTCTTTGCACTCATCAATGGAAATTCTCATGGTTTTGAGAGACAAATTGATATCATGCTTAGGTCGAATAGATCTAAGTTTCAAAGAATCAACATCAATAGAAATTCTATCCACGTTCCTAGCCAACTCGTCAATCTTAGGCAACTTTTCTTCGAGCAAAGCGTTGAAATTCTTTTGCGAATTCATAAATTATTTAACACTAGTCTCAAAATCAGAGGGAATCTTATTAAAATTTCCATAAGAGTTGTTGTAGGAATTACCATAATTATTAGAGGAATTATTAGGGAACGGCCTAGAATTAAAGTTTCCTCTATACGCGTTATTACCGAAGTTGTTCCTACAAACAAAATTCACATCCAAAGATTCATTATTATTCTCAATCAAAGTGGACCTAGGCATATCATTATGATCAGAAGAAACATTCTTATTAGCAAACAACTTCATAAGTTCATCCATCTTTCCACTCAAAACATTAATCTCTTCTATCGCATGAACCTTTTTACTAGTGGATCTTTCGGTATGCCATTGATAATAATTAACCATAATATTATCTAGGAGTTTAGTAGCTTCCCCTAAAGTGATTTCCATAAAAGTGCCTCCCATGGCCGAATCTAAAAGATTTCTAGAAGCAAAATTCAATCCGGCATAAATTTTTTGTATAATCATCCATAAATTCAAACCATGTGTAGGGCAATTACGTATCATTAATTTCATCCTCTCCCAAGCTTGTGCAACATGCTCATGATCAAGTTGCTTGAAATTCATAATATCATTTCTAAGAGAGATAATCTTAGCGGGAGGAAAATACTTAGAGATAAAAGCATCTTTGCACTTATTCCATGAATCAATACTATTTTTAGGCAAAGAAGAGAACCAAGTTTTAGCACGATCTCTAAGTGAAAACGGAAATAGCTTCAATTTAACAATATCATTATCCACATCTTTCTTCTTTTGCATATCGCACAAATCAACAAAGTTGTTTAGATGGGTAGCGGTATCTTCACTAGGAAGGCCAGAAAATTGATCTTTCATGACAAGATTCAATAAAGCAGCATTAATTTCACAAGATTCAGCATCGGTAATAGGAGCAATCGGAGTGCTAATAAAATCATTGTTGTTGGTATTGGAAAAGTCACATAATTTAGTATTATCTTGAGCCATCGTGACAAACAATCAATCCAACACACAAGCACACAAGAAGCAAGCGAAAAGAGACGAACAAAAAAGAGCGAATAAAACGGCAAAGGTGAAGTGGGGGAGAGGAAAACGAGAGGCAAATGGAAAATAATGTAATGCGAGGGAGAAGAGTTTGTGATGGGTACTTGGTATATCTTGACTTGAGCGTAGATCTCCCCAGCAACGGCGCCAGAAATCCTTCTTGCTACCTCTTGAGCATGCGTTGGTTTTCCCTTGAAGAGGAAAGGGTGATGCAGCAAAGTAGCGTAAGTATTTCCCTCAGTTTTTGAGAACCAAGGTATCAATCCAGTAGGAGACTACTTGCAAGTCACCTAGTACCTGCACAAACAATCAAGAACCTTGCAACCAACGCGATAAAGGGGTTGTCAATCCCTTCACGGCCACTTGCAAAAGTGAGATCTGATAAAGATAATAAGATAAATATTTTTGGTATTTTTGTTGTATAGATTGGAAAGTAAATATTGCAAAATAAATGGCGATAGAAATTAGCAAGTTGACGGGAAACTAATATGATGTAAAATAGACCCGGGGTCCATAGGTTTCACTAGTGGCTTCTCTCATGATAGCATATATTACGGTGGGTGAACAAATTACTGCCGAGCAATTGATAGAAAAGCGCATAGTTATGAGAATATCTAGGCATGATCATGAACATAGGCATCACGTCCGTGTCAAGTAGACCGAAATGATTCTGCATCTACTACTATTACTCGACACATCGACCGCTATCCAGCATGCATCTAGAGTATTAAGTTCATAAGAATCGAGTAACGCATTAGGTAAGCTGACATGATGTAGAGGGATAAACTCAAGCAATATGATATAAACCCCATCTTTTTATCCTCGATGGCAACAATACAATACGTGCCTTGCTGCCCCTACTGTCACTGGGAAAGGACACCGCAAGATTGAACCCAAAGCTAAGCACTTCTCCCATTGCAAGAAAGATCAATCTAGTAGGCCAAACTAAACCGATAATTCGAAGAGACTTGCAAAGATATCAAATAATGCATATAAGAATTCAGAGAAGAACCAAATATTGTTCATAGATAATCTTGATCATAAACCCACAATTCATTGGATCTCTGCAAACACACCGCAAAAATTATTACATCGAATAGGTCTCCAAGAACATCGAGGAGAACTTTGTATTGAGAACCAAAGAGAGAGAAGAAGCCATCTAGCTAATAACTATGGACCCGAAGGTCTGTGGTAAACTACTCACACATCATCGGAGAGGTTATGGTGTTGATGTAGAAGCCCTCCGTGATCGAATCCCCCTCCGGCAGATCGCCGGAAAAGGCCCAGATGGGATATCACGGGTACAGAAGGTTGCGGCGATGGAAAAGTGGTTTCGTGGCCCTCCTAGATGTTTTCAGGGTATAAGAGTACATATAGGCGAAAGAAGTAGGTCGGTGGAGCTACGAGGGGCCCATGAGGGTGGGGGTGTGCCTACCCCCCTGGATGCGCCCTCCTGCCTCGTGGCCGCCTTGTTGCGTCTCTGACTTCCACTCCAAGTCTCCTGGATTGCGTTTGTTCCAAGAAAGATCCTCGCGAAGGTTTCATTCCGTTTGGATTCCGTTTCATATTCCTTTTCTGTGAAACACTGAAATAGGCAAAAACAGCAACTGGCACTGGGCCTCCGGTTAATAGGTTAGTCCCAAAAATAATATAAAAGAGCATATTAAAGCCCATTGAACAACCAAAACAGATAATATAATAGCATGGAACGATAAAAATTTATAGATACGTTGGAGACGTATCAGAGAAGAATATTGGAGTTACGAGTTTGGCCTTCAATTAAAACAATGTGGAATAGTTTCACAAACTCATGCCACCTGGAACACCACAGCATAATGGTGTGTTCAAACGTTGTAACCGTACTTTATTAGATATGGTGCGATCTATGATGTCTCTTACCGATTTATCACCATCGTTTTGGGGTTATGCATTAGAGACAGCTGCATTCATGTTAAATAGGGCACCATCTAAATCCATTGAGACGACACCGTATGAACTGTGGTTTAGCAAGAAATCTAAGCTGTCGTTTCTTAAAGTTTGGGGCTGCGATGCTTATGTGAAAAATAAAACTTCTACCTGATAAGCTCGAAACCCAAATCGGAGAAGTGTGTCTTCATAGATACCCAAAAGTAACTGTTGGGTACACCTTCTATCACAGATCCGAAGGCAAGATATTTGTTGCTAAAAATGGATCCTTTCTAGAGAAGGAGTTTCTCTCGAAAGAATTGAGTGGGAGGAAAGTAGAACTTGATGAGGTAATTGTACCTGCTCCCTTATTGGAAAGTAGTTCATCACAGAAATCAGTTTCAGTTATTCCTACACCAATTAGTGAGGAAGCTATTGATGGTGATCATGAAACTTCTGATCAAGTTACTACCGAACCTCGTAGGTCAACCAGAGTAAGATCCGCACTAGAGTGGTACAGTAATCCTGTTCTAGAGGTCAGGTTACCTGTCCATGACGAACCTATGAACTATGAGGAAGCGATGATGAGCCTAGATTCCACAAAATGGCTTGAGGCCATGAAATCTAAGATGGGATCCATGTATGAGAACATAAGTATGGACTTTGATTGACTTGCCCGATGATCGGTGAGCCATTGAGAATAAATGGATCTTCAAGAGGAAGACGGACGGTGATAGTAGTGTTACTATCTACAAGCTCGAATTGTCGCAAAAGGTTTTCGATAAGTTCAAGGTGTTGACTATGATGAGATTTTCTCACTCGTATCGATTCTTAGAGTCTGTCCGAATCATGTTAGCAATTGCTGCATTTTATGAAATTTGGCAAATGGATGTCAAAACTGCATTCCTTAATGGATATCTCAAAGAAAAGTTGTATATGATGCAACCAGAAGGTTTTGTCGATCCAGAAGGTGCTAACAAAATGTGTAAGCTCCAGCGATCCATTTATGGACTGGTGCAAGCATCTCGGAGTTGGAATATACACTTTGATAGTGTGATCAAAGCATATGGTTTTATACAGACTTGTGGTGAAGCCTGTATTTACAAGAAAGTGAGTGGGAGCACTACAACATTTCTGATAAGTATATGTGAATGACACATTGTTGATCGGAAATACTGTATTTTTTTCTAGAAAGCAGAAAGGAGTGTTTGAAAGGAGTTTTTCAAAGAAAGACCTCGGTGAAGCTGCTTACATATTGAGCATCAAGATCTATAGAGATAGAACAAGACGCTTGATAAGTTTTTTCAATAAGTACATACCTTGACAAGTTTTTGAAGTAGTTCAAAATGGAACAGTCAAAGAAGGAGCTCTTGCCTGTATTGCAAGGTGTGAAGTTGAGTAAAGACTCAAAAACCGACCACGGCAGAAAATAGAACGAGAATGAAAAGTCTTCCCTATGCCTCAGCCATAGGTTCTATAAAATAAGCTATGCTGTGTACCAGACCTATTGTGTACCTCACCATGAGTTTGGCAAGAGGGTACAATAGTGATCCAGGAGTGGATCACTGAACAACGGTCAAGATTATCCTTAGTGGAATAAGGAAATATTTCTCGGTTATGGAGGTGACAAAGAGTTCGTCGTAAAGAGTTACGTCGATGCAAGCTTTGACACCGATCTGGATGACTCTATGTCTCAATCTAGATACATATTGAAAGTGTGAGCGATTAGCTAGAGTAGCTCCGTGCAGAGCATTGTATACATAGAAAATTTGCAAAATACATACGGCTCTGAATGTGGCAAACCCGTTGCCTAAACTTCTCTCACAAGCAAAACATGATCACTCTTTGGGTGTTAATCACATAGCAATGTGAACTAGATTATTGACTCTAGTAAACCCTTTGGGTGTTAGTCAAATGGAGATGTGAACTAATCGCATAAAGATGCGAACTATTGGTGTGAAATCACATGACAATGTGAACTAGATTATTGACTCTAGCGCAAGTGGGAGACTGAAGGAAATATGCCCTAGAGGCAATAATAAAGTTATTATTTATATTTCCTTATATCATGGTAAATGTTTATTATTCATGCTAGAATTGTATTAATCAGAAACTTAGTACATGTGTGAATACATAGACAAACAGAGTGCCACTAGTATGCCTCTACTTAACTAGCTCGTTAGTCAAAGATGGTTAAGTTTCCTAGCGTTGGAACAAGAGTTGTCATTTGATGAACGAGATCACATCATTACAGAACGATGTGATTGACTTGACCCATCTGTTAGCTTAGCACTATGATCGTTTAGTTTATTGCTATTGCTTTCTTCATAACTTATACATGTTCCTATGACTATGAGATTACGCAACTCCCAAATACCGGAGGAACACTTAGTGTGCTATTGATACGTCTCCAACGTATCTATAATTTTTGATTGTTCCATGCTATATTATATTCTGTTTCGGATGATTAATGGGCTTTATTATACACTTTTATTTTATTTTTGGGACTAACCTATTAACCGGAGGCCCAGCCCAAATTGCTGTTTTTTGCCTATTTCAGTGTTTCGCACAAAAAGAATATCAAACGGAGTCCAAACGGAATGAAACCTTCGGGAACGTGATTTTTGGAACAAACATGATCCAGAGGAATTGGAGTGGACGTCAAGCAACATACGAGGAGGCCACGAGGTAGGGGGGCGCGCCTACCCCCCCCCCCAGGCGTGCCCTCCACCCTCGTGGGCCCCTCGTGGCTCCACCGACCTACTTCTTCCTCCTATATATACCTACATACCCCCAAACCATCAGATGCATCCACGAAAACCTAATTCCACTGCCGCAGCATTCTGTACCCGTGAGATCCCATCTTGGGGCCTTTTCCGGCGTCCTGCCGGAGGGGGCATTGATCACGGAGGGCTTCTACATCAACACCATAGCCTCTCCGATGATGTGTGAGTAGTTTACCTCAGACCTTCGGGTCCATAGTTATTAGCTAGATGGCTTCTTCTCTCTCTTTGGATCTCAATACAAAGTTCTCCTCGATTCTCTTGGAGATCTATTTGATGTAACTCTTCTTTTGCGGTGTGTTTGTTGAGGCCGATGAATTGTGGGTTTATGATCAAGATTATCTATGAACAATATTTGAATCTCGTCTGAATTCTTTTATGTATGATTGGTTATCTTTGCAAGTCTCTTCGAATTATCAGTTTGGTTTGGCCTACTAGATTGATCTTTCTTGCAATGGGAGAAGTGCTTAGCTTTGGGTTCAATCTTGTGGTGTCCTTTCCCAGTGACAGCAGGGGCAGCAAGGCACGTATTGTATTGTTGCCATCGAGGATAAAAAGATGGGGTTTATATCATATTGCATGAGTTTATCCCTCTACATCATGTCATCTTGCTTAAAGCATTACTCTGTTCTTATGAACTTAATACTCTAGATGCATGCTGGATAGCGGTCGATGTGTGGAGTAATAGTAGTAGATGCAGAATCGTTTCGGTCTACTTGTCACGGACGTGATGCCTATATACATGATCATACCTAGATATTCTCAAAACTATGCTCAATTCTATCAATTGCTCGACAGTAATTTTTTCACCCACCGTAATACTTATGATATCTTGAGAGAAGCCACTAGTGAAACCTATGGCCCCCGGGTCTATTTTCCATCATATTAATCTTCCAACACTTAGCTGTTTCTTTTGCCGTTTATTTTACTTTGCATCTTTATTTCTCTTTATCATAAAAATACCAAAAATATTATCTTATCATATCTATCAGATCTCACTCTCGTAAGTGACCGTGAAGGGATTGACAACCCCTTTATCACGTTGGTTGCGAGATTCTTATTTGTTTGTGTAGGTGCGTGGGACTCGAGTGCAGTCTCCTACTGGATTGATACCTTGGTTCTCAAAAACTGAGGGAAATACTTACGCTACTTTACTGCATCACCCTTTCCTCTGCAAGGGAAAACCAACGCAGTGCTCAAGAGGTAGCAAGAAGGATTTCTGGTGCCGTTGCCGGGGAGTCTACGCAAAAGTCAACATACCAAGTACCCGTCACAAACTCTTATCCCTCGCATTACATTATTTTCCATTTGCCTCTCGTTTTCCTCTCCCCCACTTCACCCTTGCCGTTTTATTCACCCTCTCTTTTCCATTCGCCTCTTTTTCGCTTGGTTCTTGTTTGCTTGTGTGTTGGATTGCTTGCTTGTCACTATGGCTCAAGATAATACTAAATTGTGTGACTTTACCAATACCAACAACACTGATTTTCTTAGCACTCCGATCGCTCCTCTTACCGATGCTGAATCTTGTGAAATTAATGCTGCTTTGTTGAATCTTGTCATGAAAGATCAATTCACCGGCCTTCCTAGTGAAGATGCCGCTACCCATCTAAATAGCTTTGTTGATTTATGTGCTATGCAAAAGAAGAAAGATGTGGACAATGATATTGTTAAGTTGAAACTATTTCCTTTTTCGGTTAGAGATCGTGCTAAAGCTTGGTTTTCGTCTTTGCCTAAAAATAGTATTGATTCTTGGAATAAGTGCAAAGATGCTTTTATCTCTAAGTATTTTCCTCCCGCTAAGACCATCTCTCTTAGAAACGATATTATGAATTTTAAGCAACTTGATCATGAACATGTTGCACAAGCTTGGGAGAGAATGAAATTAATGATATGTAATTGCCCTACTCATGGTTTGAATTTGTGGATGATTATACAAAAAATTTATGCCGGATTGAATTTTTCGTCTAGAAATCTTTTAGATTCGGCCGCGGGAGTCACTTTTATGGAAATCACTTTAGGAGAAGCTACTAAACTCCTAGATAATATTATGGTTAATTATTCTTAATGGCACACTAAAAGATCTACTAGTAAAAAGTGCATGTGATAGAAGAAATTAATGTTTTGAGTGGAAAGATGGATGAACTCATGAAATTGTTTGCTAATAAGAGTGTTTCTTCTGATCCCAATGATATGCCTTTGTCTACTTTGATTGAGAATAATAATGAATCTATGGATGTGAATTTTGTTGGTAGGAATAATTTTGGTAACAACGCTTATAGAGGAAACTTTAATCCTAGGCCGTATCCTAGTAATCCCTCTAATAATTATGGTAATTCCTACAACAACTCTTATGGAAATTTTAATAAGATACCCTCTGAATTGGAGACTAGTGTTAAAGAATTTATGATTTCTCAAAAGAATTTCAATGTTTTGCTTGAAGAAAAATTGCCTAAGATTGATGAATTGGCTAGGAACATGGATAGAATTTCTCTTGATGTTGATTCTTTGAAACTTAGATCTATTCCACCTAAGCATGATATCAATGAGTCTCTCAAAGCCATGAGAATTTCCATTGACGAGTGCAAAGAAAGAACCGCTAGGATGCGTGCTAAGAAAGATTGCTTTGTGAAAGCGTGTTCTTCTAATTTTTATGAGAATAAAGGTGAAGATCTAAAAGTTATTGATGTGTCCCCTATTAAATCTTTGTTTTGCAATATGAATCTTGATAATGATGGGACTGGAGATGAGCCACCTTTACCTAGAAGGCGTCCCAAAAATTCGGAGTTTTTAGATCTTGATGCAAAAATTGGTAAAAGTGGGATTGAAGAGGTCAAAACTTTAGATATCAATGAACCCACTACCTTGGATTTCAAGGAATTTAATTATGATAATTTCTCTTTGATAGATTGTATTTCCTTGTTGCAATCCGTGCAAAATTCTCCCCATGCTTATAGTCAAAATAAAGCTTTTACTAAACATATCGTTGATGCTTTAATGCAATCTTATGAAGAAAAACTTGAGTTGGAAGTTTCTATCCCTAGAAAACTTTATGATGAGTGGGAACCTACTATTAAAATTAAAATTAAAGATCATGAATGCTATGCTTTGTGTGATTTGGGTGCTAGTGTTTCCACGATTCCAAAAACCTTGTGTGATTTGTTAGGTTTCCGCGAATTTGATGATTGCTCTTTAAACTTACACCTTGCGGATTCCACTATTAAGAAACATATGGGAAGAATTAATGATGTTCTTATTGTTTCAAATAGGAACTATGTGCCCGTAGATTTTATTGTTCTCGATATAGATTGCAATCCTTCATGTCCTATTATTCTTGGTAGACCTTTCCTTAGAACGATTGGTGCAATCATTGATATGAAGGAAGGAAATATTAGATTCCAATTTCCGTTAAGGAAAGGCATGGAACACTTCCCTAGAAAGAAAATTAAATTGCCATATGAATCTATTATGAGAGCCACTTATGGATTGCCTACCAAAGATGGCAATACCTAGATTTATCCTTCTTTTTATGCCTAGCTAAAGGGCATTAAACGATAGCGCTTGTTGGGAGGCAACCCAATTTTATTTTTAGTTTTTTGCTTTTTGCTTCTGTTTAGGAATTAATCTTTGATCTAGCCTCTGGTTAGATTTTTTTTATGTTTTAATTAGTGTTTGTGCCAAGTTAAACCTATAGGATCTTGTTGGATGATAGTTATTTGATCTTGCTGAAAATTTCAGAAACTTTCTGTTCACGAAAACAATTGTTAAAAATCACCAGAACGTGATAAAATATTGATTCCAATTGCAGAAGATCAATAAACAAATTATTTAGGTATTCCTATTCTGGTAGAATTTTTTGAGTTCCAGAAGTTTGCGTTACTTACAGATTACTACAGACTGTTCTGTTTTTGACAGATTCTGTTTTTCGTGTGTTGTTTGCTTATTTTGATGAATCTATGGCTAGTAAAATAGTTTATAAACCATAGAGAAGTTGGAATACAGTAGGTTTAACACCAATATAAATAAAGAATGAGTTCATTACAGTACCTTCAAGTGGTGTTTTGTTTTCTTTCGCTAACGGAGCTCACGAGATTTTCTGTTAAGTTTTGTGTTGTGAAGTTTTCAAGTTTTGGGTAAAGATTTGATGGATTATGGAACAAGGAGTGGCAAGAGCCTAAGCTTGGGGATGCCCATGGCACCCCAAGGTAATCTAAGGACACCAAAACGCCAAGGCTTGGGGATGCCCCGGAAGGCATCCCCTCTTTCGTCCTCATCCATCGGTAAATTTACTTGGAGCTATATTTTTATTCACCACATGATAAGTGTTTTGCTTGGAGCGTCTTGTATGATTTGAGTCTTTGCTTTTAGTTTACCACAATCATCCATCGGTGGTTTTATTTTATAGAAACTATTGTTCTCTCATGCTTCACTTATATTATTTTGAGAGTCCTACAAAACAGCATGGTAATTTGCTTAAATTGAGAAATTAGTCCGAAAGTGATAGGCATCCAAGATTAGTAAAAACTTTCTTATAGGTGCGTTGAATACTATGAGAAGTTTGATGCTTGATAATTGTTTTGATATATGAAGATGGCGATATTAGAGTCATGCTAGTTGAGTAGTTGTGAATTTGAGAAATACTTGTGTTAAAGTTTGTGATTCCCGTAGCATGCACGTATGGTGAACCGTTATGTGATGAAGTCGGAGCATAATTTATTTATTGATTGTCTTCCTTATGAGTGGCGGTCGAGGACGAGCGATGGTCTTTTCCAACCAATCTATCCCCCTAGGAGCATGCGCGTAATACTTTGTTTCGATAACTAATAGATTTTTGCAACAAGTATATGAGTTATTTATGACTAATGTTGAGTCCATGGATTATACGCACTCTCACCCTTCCACCATTGCTAGCCTCTCTAATACCGCGCACTTTTCGCCGGTATCATACACCCACCATATACCTTCCTCAAAACAGCCACCATACCTACCTATTATGGCATTTCCATAGCCATTCCAAGATATATTGCCATGCAACTTACCACTGTTCCGTTTGCTATGACACGCTTCATCATTGTCATATTGCTTTGCATGATCATGTAGTTGACATCGTATTTGTGGCAAAGTCACCGTTCATAATTTTTATACAAGTCACTCTTGATTCATTGCATATCCCGGTACTCCGCCGGAGGCATTCACATAGAGTCATATTTTTTGTTCTAAGTATCGAGTTGTAACTCTTGAGTTGTAAGTAAATAAAAGTGTGATGATCATCATTATTAGAGCATTGTCCCAAGTGAGGAAAGGATGATGGAGACTATGATTCCCCCACAAGTCGGGATGAGACTCCAGACAAAAAAAAGAGAGAAAAGGCCCAAATAAAAAATGAGAGAAAAAGAGAGAAGGGACAATGCTACTATCCTTTTTCCACACTTGTGCTTCAAAGTAGCACATTGATCTTTATAGAGAGTCTCTTGCTTTGTCACTTTCATATACTAGTGGGAATTTTACATTATAGAACTTGGCTTGTATATTCCAATGATGGGCTTCCTCAAAATGCCCTAGGTCTTCGTGAGCAAGCAAGTTGGATGCACAACCACTTAGTTTCTTTTGTTGAGCTTTCATACACTTATAGCTCTAGTGCATCCGTTGCATGGCAATCCCTACTCACTCACATTGATATCTATTGATGGGCATCTCCATAGCCCGTTGATACGCCTAGTTGATGTGAGACTATCTTCTGCTTTTTTGTCTTCTCCACAACCACCATTCTGTTCCACATATAGTGCTATGTCCATGGCTCACGCTCATGTATTGCATGAAGATTTAAAAAGTTTGAGAACATCAAAAGTATGAAACAATTGCTTGGCTTATCATCGGGGTTGTGCATGATTAAATACTTTGTGTGATGAAGATAGAGCATAGCCAGACTATATGATTTTGTAGGGATAACTTTATTTGGCCATGTTATTTTGAGAAGACATGATTGCTTAGTTAGTATGCTTGAAGTATTATTATTTTTATGTCAATATTAGAATTTTATCTTGAATCTTTTGGATCTGAATATTCATACCACAAATAAGAGATTACATTGAAAATTATAGCATTCCACATCAAAAATTATGTTTTTATCATTTACCTACTCGAGGACGAGCAAGAATTAAGCTTGGGGATGCTTGATACGTCTCCAACGTATCTATAATTTTTTATTGTTCCATGCTATATTATATTCTGTTTTGGATGATTAATGGGCTTTATTATACACTTTTATATTATTTTTGGAACTAACCTATTAACCGGCGGCCCAGCCCAAATTGTTGTTTTTTTTGCCTATTTCAGTGTTTCGCACAAAAAGAAAATCAAACGGAGTCCAAACGGAATGAAACCTTCGGGAACGTGATTTTTGGAACAAACATGATCTAGAGGACTTGGAGTGGACGTCAAGCAACAGACGAGGAGGCCACGAGGTAGGGGCGCGCCTACCCCCCCCCCCCTCCCCAGGCGCGCCCTCCACCCTCGTGGCTCCACCGACCTGCTTCTTCCTCCTATATATACCTACGTACCCCCAAACCATCAGATGCACCCACGAAAGCCAAATTCCATCGCCGCAACCTTCTGTACACGTGAGATCCCATCTTGGGGCCTTTTCTGGCGTCCTGCCGGAGGGGGCATTGATCACGGAGGGCTTCTACATCAACACCATAGCCTCTCCGATGGTGTGTGAGTAGTTTACCTCAGACCTTCGGGTCCATAGTTATTAGCTAGATGGCTTCTTCTCTCTCTTTGGATCTCAGTACAAAGTTCTCCTCGATTCTCTTGGAGATCTATTTGATGTAACTCTTCTTTTGCGGTGTGTTTTTCGAGACCGATGAATTGTGGGTTTATGATCAAGATTATCTATGAACAATATTTGAATCTCGTCTGGATTCTTTTATGTATGATTGGTTATCTTTGCAAGTCTCTTCGAATTATCAGTTTGGTTTGGCCTACTAGATTGATCTTTCTTGCAATGGGAGAAGTGCTTAGCTTTGGGTTCAATCTTGCGGTGTCCTTTCCCAGTGACAGCAGGGGCAGCAAGGCACATATTGTATTGTTGCCATTGAGGATAAAAAGATGGGGTTTATATCATATTGGATGAGTTTATCCCTCTACATCATGTCATCTTGCTTAAAGCATTACTCTGTTCTTATGAACTTAATACTCTAGATACATGCTGGATAGCGGTCGATGTGTGGAGTAATGGTAGTAGATGCAGAATCGATTCGGTCTACTTGTCACGGACGTGATTATAACGCCCACGATGCGGCTATATCTCCCACGTGTCGAGGCATGACTTAGAGGCATAACCGCATTGTGGTTTTGTCGCAAGAAGGGTCATCTTCACATAATCCCATGTAATGAACAAGAATGGGATAAAGAGTTGGCTTACAATCGCCACTTCACACAATACATAAATAAATCATACATCAATCGGAGTACACACATAGGTCCGACTACGGAACCAAAACAAAGAAGACAACCCCAAATGCTAGATCCCCGATCGTCCCCAACTAGGCACCACTACTGATCAACAGGAAAACGAAACACGGTAATGGCCAAGGTCTTCATCGAACTCCCACTTGAGCTCGGTTGCATCACCTGCACTGGTATCGTCGACACCTACAACTGTTTTGGAAGTATCTGTGAGTCACGAGGACTCAGCAATCTCACACCCGCGAGATCAAGACTATTTAAGCTTATGGGTAGGAAAGGGTAGTGAGGTGGAGCTGCAGCAAGCACTAGCATGTATGGTGGCTAACATACGCAAATAAGAGCGAGAAGAGGAGCAACGGAACGGTCGTCAACTAGTAATGATCAAGAAGTGATCCTGAACTCCTACTTACGTCAAACATAACCCAAAAGCCGTGTTCTCTTCCCGGACTCCGCCGAAAAGAGACCATCACGGCTACACACGCGGTTGATGCGTTTTAATTAAGTCGAGTGTCAAGTTCTCTACAACCGGATATTAACAAATTCCCATCTGCCACATAACCGCGGGCACGGCTCTCGAAAGTTTATACCCTGCAGGGGTGTCCCAACTTAGCCCATTATAAGCTCTCACGGTCAACGAAGGATATTCCTTCTCCCGGGAAGACCCGATCAGTCTCGGAATCCCGGTTTACAAGACATTTCGACAATGGTAAAACAAGACCAGCAAAGCCGCCCGATGTGCCGACAAATCCCGATAGGAGCTGCACATATCTCGTTCTCAGGGCACACCGGATGAGCCAGACGTCGGGTTGGCATAGACCCTGGTTGCCCAGGGGGCGCCGGACATCGCTCGGTTTGGACCAGCACTCGAAGGAGCACTGGCCCGGGGGGGTAAATAAAGATGACCCTTGAGTCTGCAGAACCCAAGGAAAAAAGGCTTAGGTGGCAAATGTTAAAACCAAGGTTGGGCCTTGCTGGAGGAGTTTTATTCAAAGCGAACTGTCAAGGGGGGTCCCATAAATCACCCAACCGCGTAAGGAACGCAAAATCAAGGAACATAACACCGGTATGACGGAAACTAGGGCGGCAAGAGTGGAACAAAACACCAGGCATAAGGCCAAGCCTTCCACCCTTTACCAAGTATATAGATGCATTAATTAAATAAGAGATATTGTGATATCCCAAAATATCCATGTTCCAACATGGAACCAACTTCATCTTCACCTGCAACTATCAATGCTATAAGAGGGGCTGAGCAAAAGCGGTAACATAGCCAAACAACGGTTTGGTAGGAAAGGATGGTTAGAGGCTTGACATGGCAACATGGGATGCATGATATAGCAAGTGGTAGGTGGCGCAGCATAGCAATAGAACGGACAACTAGCAGCAAAGATAGAAGTGATTTCGAGGGTATGGTCATCTTGCCTGAAATCCCTCTTGGAAGAAGAACGAGTCCATGAAGAAGACAAACGGACGTAGTCGAACGAATCCTCACAACTCCGGAACGAAACCGAAGCTAACGAGAGAAGCAACCCGGAAAGAAACAAAAAACATAGTAAACAACCACCACATACTCATGGCATGATGCAAAAACAAGTATGATGCATGTCCGGTTTAATGAGGCATGGCATGGCAAAATGCAGCAAACAACACTACAAATTAAGTGGAGCTCAATATGCAACGAGTTGCATGTTGACGAAACACCACATCAATTATTTAGTTCTCTCTCGGTTATGTACCCAACAATATTAAATGTTATTAAACATGGCAAAAGGGTGAATCATAAGTAAACTAACTATTTAAGCAAGTTAAATGAGGCCGGAAACAATAAACAACAATTCTGGAAAATCCTCATGTCCATATTTTAGATTTGGTGCTGTTCTGCCTATTACATAATTTTAGAGTTTTTAAACAGTAAAACAAAGTGCACCATGTTAAACTAGGCATTTTTCTACCCCATTTACATATAAAGTTTATTAAATTCCGAGTTACGGTTAATTAGTTATGAAATAAATCATTTTAACATGGCATTTATGCAAAATTAAACAAACAGCAAGTTAAACTTTTTTAACATGGATGAAAGTAGCATATTATGAAACTAGATGAAATTCTAAGCATTTTACATATATAAATCATTTTAATCCGATGCACGGTTGTGGAGTTATTATATGCATGAACATGAGGGACTTTTCTGCAAAACGGTAATTCTCTGGATAATTGGCAAAATTCGCAGGACCAGGAAAAAACATATCAGGCCGAATTAGAGCTACAGCCCGGAACAGGACATGGGCGCTGGGGTTTTCTCACCATGGGCCATGGCCCAGTTGGAAGCAGAGGGAGGCCATCTTGGGGCGTTGGGCCTCGCGCGACGGAGGGGAGCAGCTGGACCTGGGCGCGGTCAACGGGGCGACCGGCTGCGCGTCCAGACGATCGAAGCAGAGGGCGGGTCCTCCTTGTTCGTCCTTGAGACAGAGAGACAGCGATTGAGAGAGAGGAAAACAGAGGAGGAGCGGAGGACGGAGAGAAGGGGTCGGTGACCTGCGGGGTCCGGCGGCGCGGGAAGCAGCGGGTCGGCGAGCAGGCTTCGGAGATGGCCGGATCGGGCCAGTTCGCGTCGGGGAGGCGAGGAGGCAGGGTCGGCTCGTGGCTGGGTCAACGGGGACGAGCGGGCGAAGCAGAGCAGCACGACAGAGGCCAGTAGGCGCGGCGGCGCGATGCAGAGCAGCGCACGAGCTCCGACGAGCGGGCAAGGCGGAGGGAGAAGGGCGGCTCAGGCCGGTCGGCGCTCCATGCGGATCCTGGCAGAGAAGGCAAACGCATGGAGAGGGAGAAGGATTAGAGAGAGAGCACGGGAGAGAAAATAAAAGGAAAGGAGGAGGAGAAAAACGAGACGACGACCTGACGGGTGCACCGACGAGGCGAGGAGGAGCATGACACAGGGGCTCGGGTGCTGCTGCTCATCGCCGGCGGGGAGGCACGGCTGGCGGCGCGAGATGGAGGCGCACGGGAGGAGGTGAGGTGCGGCCAGAGGGCTGCGGCATGGAGCGAGGGCGTCGGGGAGGCAGGAGGCCTCGGGTGGAGTGGATCGAAGAAAGGGGCTCGGGCAGGAGAAGCCCTGGTTGGCTCGGGCGATGGACAGCGCGGTGGAGGCCGTGGGTTGGGCGGTGGCGGAAATCGAGGGAGTTGGTCGGGGGGGAAATCTGGTTGGGAATGGATCGGGAAGGGATCCCGAGGGAAACAGGAGAGAGGTGGTAGGCTGGCGGCGGCGGGGAGGGACAAACCTCCTAGGTTTTAGGGTTAGGCTAGATTAGGTATGGGGTTGGGTTATATATAGCAAAATGAGTCTAGGTTTGGACCCTCTGATTTGCATCGGATGGTCGAGAAAAATAAGCTACGAGAGTCGAACAAAGAAAACGGTGATGTTTTATAGATGTTTGGTGATGATCCGGACCCATCGGTAGCGAAAGACCGGGTCGGGTTTAGGGAAGTTTCGGACACGCACACGAGGGGTCAATGCACTGTTCAAAGAGATTCTGGTTTGGCAAGAGGGCAAAATGAAGAACAAGCTTGGTCTCGAAACGGTCAACGAAAGCAAGGGGGGACACGACAACTACGAGCGGATGCAAGTTTTAAAAACAATGACGGCAACGAGGTGCCGATGCAATGCGGATGATGTCATGATGAAATGCAACAAACAAATAAATACACACAACGATAACGAAAAAATATGGAAGCCGTCTGGAGCGTCGGTCTCGGGGCATTACAACACTCCACCACTACGAGAGGATCTCGTTCCGAGATCTAGGATGGCACCGGAGAGAAGCAGAAAAGGAAGAGGAGAGGTAAACTAAGTTGCTTCTTTGACAAACGAGTGAAACCACGAACCTTGAGAGATTGAACGAACGAAAAGAGAGAATACAAGGGAGATGAACGAGATTGAAAACACTCCGTTATCAAAGAGGAACAAGTAACATTGTGAGAACCTTGTAGGTTGAAGGACATGAAACAAGAGCTTAACGGATCAAAATTAATATGAAAGCACACGGGTAGAAAAGAGAAACAAGGAACAAGAATGACATAATTTGGACAGCACTCCGATAGAAAATGGAAGGAATTAACATTAACTTGATTGGATGATGCTTGTTGAACTCAACAACACACTGCCTCCGGAACTATAAAAAGAATGGCACCAGTGGTAAGAAGGATTTCAGACAGCACTCTGGTTGAGAAGGGAGGAAAAACTTGTTAAGATGAGAGAACTTGAATGGAGGACACGACACTCCTGTTAATTGGCCAGAAATGAAAAGAAAACATGATCTTGGTATGAAAAGATGATGGTTCGAAGAGAGCAATATCAGAAAGCCTCCGGAATGAATAATGGAGTGAAAAGAACGAAGAAGAAAAACATCTTCTACTAGAAATGAATTTGAGAACATCCTTACGAAGAAGGGTTGAACAGAGTTGTTGGAAAATCAACAACGAAAAGACGCTTGTTGTGGGCTTATGGAAAACATCCAACATTTGAGGTTATAACCAGCCACTAGCGGTATCAATTAATTTGATTGAGAACACCAAAGAGATGAAAAACTTCTTCCACCAAGATGATAAAGAGATAACTTGGATCATTGATAAGCACCACAATTAGCAACATTCCTTCGAGAAGGCTTTAAGTGAAATCTATACCAAGATAACTCCAACAAAGAGATTATTATGGGTTGAAACAGCTCATGGACGAAGAAAATATGATGGGTTTAAATATCTCATTCTTGACAACTTGTGAATCATGAAACATGAAGAAAATTATCAAGAATGACATAACACCACCTCAAAAGATAAGAGAGAAAGAATTGCACTTCGGAATGCAAGATGAAGAATGCTTGAACTCCTTAAACAAAACATGTGTTGAACACCATGTTTATTTTGGAGTAAACTTGACGGATCATAACTTCGAGAGAAATCTTGAAAAACAATTGAAGAATGAAAAGAATCCTTGATGAGCCACCATGTTGATCCTCCATGAAGAACTCCGATAATAAAAGAATGGTCAAACGAAAGGGAAAGTTGAAAAGAACTCCGGGAGAAGCCTTGCAATGATTAGATGAAGCTTTAAAATGATATAATTGAAATATCTTGGAGCTCCGGAAAGAAAAATGAACAAATGAGATCAAGAATTTTGATGAATCTCCGGAATAAGGAATTAATCACTTGGATGAAACAAGAATAAGAATTACATTATGCTTAGCCTTCACCAATTTAGATTGATGACAAGCAACGGATTTGGCATACTACTTATTCTCGTAGAAAGGATTAAGATAGATATTGCGCAAACTTGGGAAGGTCTTCAACGAACCGTCGGTAGGATTTGAACGACGAATGAGTTGATACGATGACGAAGGAAGAGAAATCTTGAACAAACCACCGTAAGAATTGAAAATGAAAGTAGCAAAGGCACAATTCACCGGGAAGAATTGGAAAACGAAAGAAGATACTTGAGGGGATTTAGATACATGAGAACAAAGAGATCACGAGCTGACTAGAGGATACTTGAACGATGCACCGGGATAATATGGAGATGAACGATGAGACATCAATTTAGAATAATTGGAGAACGAAGCTGAAAACTTAGAATGAAGAAATCTTCTGAAATGATGGCCTTTGGATGATCAAGAAATGAAAACAACTCTGAAATGCTCCGGATGGGTAAGAAAAGAATTGCGCGATTGGAAACAATTTGAGAGGATGACAACAAGTTAGAACCATGAATCTTCAAGAGAACGGACCAAGATTCAAGAGAAATTCTTCTTCGTTCTTCAAATGTTGAGAATGATGACGAGAAACACCACCATGAATTTTTAGGCACTCCGGAATGAAAATTAGAAAGGTTGAACCAACGATGAAAAGAATTTGAAAGATCTTGGAGAAAGACATATGACTGATGATAACCCATTCTTACGTCAAACTTTGAAAAGAATTTGAGAATAACTCCGGAAAGAATTAGAAGAGTTAGGTAAGATCCTGGGAAAAGACCTGTGGGTTAGGGCCCACTCAAGAGAAACACCGTTGAACAATTTAAAAGAGAGATTGCGCTAGTTGAATTAAATGAGTTGAATGAGATAACAACCTCGAAATAGCTTGAACGGATTAGGAATGAAAACACGAATCTCCTGAGATATCTTCAACACTCCGGAACAAAAGACTAGCGAGCGGTGAAAGATTAAGAGATACACCGTCATACGAAAGCACTTGAAACGGGGAAGGGGATAAGATCAACACCTGCAACTTGAATTGAATCCACCGAAAAAGAATACGAGAATGAAGAATGATACACTTGAAGCTTCGTTAGTATCTTCCTGAGAATCACCGGATAAGAACATTGACGGAAAAAAAATGGAGAGACTTCCCATCTATAAGATGGATACTTGATTAAGAAATCTGAGTCCTTGAAGAAAAAGGGTGGGAGGGCGGGGAAACAAAGGCAACTTGGGTCGGACGAAACGAACACCGTTGAGAAAAAACTGAGGGATGATCTTGCGAATGTTGAAATGATCGGATCCACTTGAAGAGAAGCACGCCGATTGGAAAGAATTGAAAAGACAACCTTGAAGATCAAGAAGGAATAGCATCCACATAGAAATATGAGAACACCGCTTAGAATAAGGTATGGAATCAACACTTGGCATTGAAGCAACTCGCATACCACAAACCAAAACAAAACAAAGGATTGGCTTGCAGAATAAGCCGGAACAAATACATATGATAGAGATTTACCCAATCCCATATCCTGCATCTGTCGGAAAGATATTCTAAGAGCTACTTGAATTCCCACTTATAAACTCCCGAAACTTTCTGGTTATGCAATCAGGTGTTGGGGATACAGGGGACACAAAATATATCACCCAAACTAACAATACCTAGATCCAACTGTATCCATCCTTCAACACATAACCAAGAAACTTCGGAAATCATTTACCTCAACCTTTGAAAAGCATCCGTTATACGAGTTATGGCAATACTCCCGAACTCCCGCCCCAGTACTGGGTGGCGTCGAGGTGATCTCACCAACAACTGCATAAAAGAGATTTTCGATGTCGGCAAAACTCAGGTATTTCAGAACTGCAACGATAAAATTGTGACGACAACACCTCGGAGCTCAACTCCCCGGGACACTGCCACAACCCCTAAATGTCAGGAGGCACCAAGAACAATGTTCTCATCACAAAACCATCGGAACGATTCCAAGATACCTGCGTGATCCTAAAAAAAATTTAGTGAAATTTGAGGAGAGAAAAGTCAAAACTTCTACGTCAGGGGACCTCACCAGAGCGACGAAGGGACTGAGGAGTAAAAAGAATCCTACTCTCCGATATATATAATCCTTAAGACTCAAAACATTTTGTTCTAGACTCAACAACGTCAGCGATTCGATCAAGCAGGGGGCTCCCAAGTCGGGGATGGCTCTGATTACCAACTTATAACACCCACGATACGGCTATATCTCCCACGTGTCGAGGCACGACTTAGAGGCATAACCGCATTGTGGTTTTGTCGCAAGAAGGGTCATCTTCACACAATCCCATGTAATGAACAAGAACGGGATAAAGAGTTGGCTTACAATCGCCACTTCACACAATACATAAATAAATCATACATCAATCGGAGTACACACATAGGTCCGACTACGGAACCAAAATAAAAGAAGACAACCCCAAATGCTAGATCCCCGATCGTCCCCAACTGGGCACCACTACTGATCAACAGAAAACGAAACACAGTAATGGCCAAGGTCTTCATCGAACTCCCACTTGAGCTCAGTTGCATCACCTGCACTGGTATCGTCGACACCTGCAACTGTTTTGGAAGTATTTGTGAGTCACGAGGACTCAGCAATCTCACACCCGTGAGATCAAGACTATTTAAGCTTATGGGTAGGAAAGGGTAGTGAGGTGGAGCTGCAGCAAGCACTAGCATGTATGGTGGCTAACATACGCAAATAAGAGCGAGAAGAGGAGCAATGGAACGGTCGTCAACTAGTAATGATCAAGAAGTGATCCTGAACTCCTACTTACGTCAAACATAACCCAAAAGCCGTGTTCTCTTCCCGGACTCCGCCGAAAAGAGACCATCACGGCTACACACGCGGTTGATGCGTTTTAATTAAGTCGAGTGTCAAGTTCTCTACAACCAGATATTAACAAATTCCCATCTGCCACATAACCGCGGGCACGGCTCTCGAAAGTTTATACCCTGCAGGGGTGTCCCAACTTAGCCCATTATAAGCTCTCACGGTCAACGAAGGATATTCCTTCTCCCAGGAAGACCCGATCAGTCTCGGAATCCCGGTTTACAAGACATTTCGACAATGGTAAAACAAGACCAGCAAAGCCGCCCGATGTGCCGACAAATCCTGATAGGAGCTGCACATATCTCGTTCTCAGGGCACACCGGATGAGCCAGACATCGGGTTGGCATAGACCCTGGTTGCCCAGGGGGCGCCGGACATCGCTCGGTTTGGACCAGCACTCGAAGGAGCACTGGCCCGGGGGTAAAATAAAGATGACCCTTGAGTCTGCAGAACCCAAGGAAAAAAGGCTTAGGTGGCAAATGTTAAAACCAAGGTTGGG
Source organism: Triticum aestivum (assembly GCF_018294505.1). Taxonomy (NCBI): domain Eukaryota; kingdom Viridiplantae; phylum Streptophyta; class Magnoliopsida; order Poales; family Poaceae; genus Triticum; species Triticum aestivum. The sequence continues at coordinate 81,287,639 of NC_057805.1, forward strand.
CCTTGCTGGAGGAGTTTTATTCAAAGCGGACTGTCAAGGGGGTCCCATAAATCACCCAACCGCGTAAGGAACACAAAATCAAGGAACATAACACCGGTATGACGGAAACTAGGGCGGCAAGAGTGGAACAAAACACCAGGCATAAGGCCGAGCCATCCACCCTTTACCAAGTATATAGATGCATTAATTAAATAAGAGATATTGTGATATCCCAAAATATCCATGTTCCAACATGGAACCAACTTCATCTTCACCTGCAACTATCAACGCTATAAGAGGGGCTGAGCAAAAGCGGTAACATAGCCAAACAACGGTTTGCTAGGAAAGGATGGTTAGAGGCTTGACATGGCAACATGGGAGGCATGATATAGCAAGTGGTAGGTGGCGCAGCATAGCAATAGAACGGACAACTAGCAGCAAAGATAGAAGTGATTTCGAGGGTATGGTCATCTTGCTTGAAATCCCGCTAGGAAGAAGAACGAGTCCATGAAGAAGACAAACGGACGTAGTCGAACGAATCCTCACAACTCCGGAACGAAACCGAAACAAACAACATAGTAAACAACCACCACATACTCATGGCATGATGCAAAAACAAGTATGATGCATGTCCGGTTTAATGAGGCATGGCATGGCAAAATGCAACAAACAACACTACAAATTAAGTGGAGCTCCATATGCAACGAGTTGCATGTTGATGAAACACCACACCAATTATTTAGTTCTCTCTCGGTTATGTACCCAACAATATTAAATGTTATTAAACATGGCAAAAGGGTGAAGCATAAGTAAACTAACTATTTAAGCAAGTTAAATGAGGCCGGAAACAATAAACAACAATTCCGGAAAATCCTCATGTCCATATTTTAGATTTGGTACTGTTCTGCCTATTACATAATTTTAGAGTTTTTAAACAGTAAAACAAAGTGCACCATGTTAAACTAGGCATTTTTCTACCCCATTTACATATAAAGTTTATTAAATTCCGAGTTACGGTTAATTAGTTATGAAATAAATCATTTTAACATGGCATTTATGCAAAATTAAACAAACAGCAAGTTAAACTTTTTTAACATGGATGAAAGTAGCATATTATGAAACTAGATGAAATTCTAAGCATTTTACATATATAAATCATTTTAATCCGATGCACGATTGTGGAGTTATTATATGCATGAACATGAGGGACTTTTCTGCAAAACGGTAATTCTCTGGATAATTGGCAAAATTCGCAGGACCAGGAAAAAACATATCGGGCCGAATTAGAGCTACAGGCTGGAACAGGACATGGGCGCTGGGGTTTTCTCACCATGGGCCATGGCCCAGTTGGAAGCAGAGGGAGGCCATCTTGGGGCGCTGGGCCTCGCACGACGGAGGGGAGCAGCTGGACCTGGGCGCGGTCAACGGGGCGACCGGCTGCGCGTCCAGACGATCGAAGCAGAGGGCGGGTCCTCCTTGTTCGTCCTTGAGACAGAGAGACAGCGATTGAGAGAGAGGAAAACAGAGGAGGAGCGGAGGACGGAGAGAAGGGGTCGGTGACCTGCGGGGTCCGGCGGCGCGGGAAGCAGCGGGTAGGCGAGCAGGCTTCGGAGATGGCCGGATCGGGCCAGTTCGCGTCGGGGAGGCGAGGAGGCAGGGTCGGCTCGTGGCTGGGTCAACGGGGACGAGCGGGCGAAGCAGAGCAGCACGACAGGGGCCAGTAGGCGCGGCGGCGCGATGCAGAGCAGTGCACGAGCTCCGGCGAGCGGGCAAGGCGGAGGGAGAAGGGCGGCTCAGGCCGGTCGGCGCTCCATGCGGATCCTGGCAGAGAAGGCAAACGCATGGAGAGGGAGAAGGATTAGAGAGAGAGCACGGGAGAGAAAATAAAAGGAAGGGAGGAGGAGAAAAATGAGACGACGACCAGACGGCGTGCACCGACGAGGCGAGGAGGAGCATGACACAGGGGCTCGGGTGCTGCTGCTCATCGCCGGCGGGGAGGCACGGCTGGCTGTGCGAGAAGGAGGCGCACGGGAGGAGGTGAGGTGCGGCCAGCGGGCTGCGGCGTGGAGCGAGGGCGTCGGGGAGGCAGGAGGCCTCGGGTGGAGTGGATCCGAAGACAGGGGCTCGGGCAGGAGAAGCCCTGGTTGGCTCGGGCGATGGATAGCGTAGTGGAGGCCGTGGGTTGGGCGGTGGCGGAAATCGAGGGAGTTGGTCGGGAGGGAAATCTGGTTGGGAATGGATCGGGAAGGGATCCCGAGTGAAACAGGAGAGAGGTGGTAGGCTGGCGGCGGCGGGGAGGGACAAACCTCCTAGGTTTTAGGGTTAGGCTAGATTAGGTATGGGGTTGGGTTATATATAGAAAAATGAGTCTAGGTTTGGACCCTCTGATTTGCATCGAACGGTCGAGAAAAATAAGCTAGGAGAGTCCAATAAAGCAAACGGTGATGTTTTATAGATGTTTGGTGATGATCCGGACCCATCGGTAGCGAAAGACCGGGTCGGGTTTAGGGAAGTTTCGGACACGCACACGAGGGTTCGATGCACTGTGCAAAGAGACTCTGGTTTGGCAAGAGGGAAAAATGAAGAACAAGCTTGGTCTCGAAACGGTCAACGAAAGCAAGGGGGACACGGCAACTACGAGCGGATGCAAGTTTTAAAAACAATGACGGCAACGAGGTGCCGATGCAAGGCGGATGATGCCATGATGAAATGCAACAAACAAATAAATACACATAACGATAACGGAAAAAATATGGAAGCCGTCTGGAGCGTCGGTCTCGGGGCGTTACAGTGATGCCTATGTACATGATCATACCTAGATATTCTCATAACTATGCTCAATTCTATCAATTGCTCGACAGTAATTTGTTCACCCACCGTAATACTTATGCTATCTTGAGAGAAGCCACTAGTGAAACCTATGGCCCCCGGGTCTATTTTCCATCATATTAATCTTCCAACACTTAGATGTTTCTATTGCCGTTTATTTTACATTGCATCTTTATTTCTCTTTATCATAAAAATACCAAAAATATTATCTTATCATATCTATCAGATCTCACTCTCGTAAGTGACCGTGAAGAGATTGACAACCCCTTTATCGCGTTGGTTGCGAGGTTCTTATTTGTTTGTGTAGGTGCGTGGGACTCGAGCGCAGTCTCCTACTGGATTGATACCTTGGTTCTCAAAAACTGAGGGAAATACTTACGCTACTTTACTGCATCACCCTTTCCTCTTCAAGGGAAAACCAACGCAGTGCTCAAGAGGTAGCAGCTATCAAACGTCACAACGTAACTGGTTGATTATAAAGATGCTCTACAGGTGTCTCCGATGGTGTTTGTTGAGTTGGCATAGATCGAGATTAGGATTTGTCACTCGGATTGTCGGAAAGTTATCTCTGGGCCCTCTCGGTAATGCACATCACAATAAGCCTTGCAAGCAATGTGACTAATGAGTTAGTTGCGGGATGATGCATTACGGAACGAGTAAAGAGACTTGCCGGTAACGAGATTGAACTAGGTATGATGATACCGACGACCGAATCTCGGGCAAGTAACATACCGATGACAAAGGGAACAACGTATGTTGTCATGCGGTTTGACCGATAAAGATCTTCGTAGAATATGTAGGAACCAATATGAGCATCCAGGTTCCGCTATTGGTTATTGGTCGGAAGTGAGTCTCGGTCATGTCTACATAGTTCTCGAACCCGTAGGGTCCGCACGCTTAAAGTTCGATGACGATCGGTATTATAAGTTTATGTGTTTTGATGTACCGAAGGTAGTCCGAACTCCCGGATGTGATCACGGACATGACGAGGAGTCTCGAAATGGTCAAGCCATGAAGATTGATATATTAGAAGGTTATGTTTGGACACCGGAATGGTTTCGGATGAGTTCGGGCATTTACCGGAGTACCGGGGGGTTACCGGAACCCCCCGGGGAGTTAATGGGCCTTGATGGGCCATGTGGAAGAGAGGAGGAGGCGGCCAAGTGGTGGGGCGCCCCCCCCCCCCAAGCCCAATCCAAATTGGGGAGGGGGGACGGCCCCCCTTTCCTTCCTCTCCCTCTTCCCTTCCTTTCCCCTCCTAGTTGGACTAGGAAAGGGGGGAAACCTGCTCCTAGTAGTAGGAATCCCCCCTTGGGGAGCGCCATAGGAAGTCGGCCCTCCCCCTCCTCCACTCCTTTATATATGGGGGAGGGGGGCACCCCATAGACACAGAAGTTGATTCTTAGCCGTGTGCGGTGGCCCCCTCCACATATTTCCACCTCGGTCATATTGTCGTAGTGCTTAGGCGAAGCCCTGCGTTGGTAACTTCATCATCACCGTGAACTTGCCGTCGTGCTAACGAAACTCTTCCTCGACCTCAGCTGGATCTAGAAGTTCGAGGGACGTCACCGAGCTGAACGTGTGCAGATCGCGGAGGTGCCGTGCATTCGGTACTTGATCGGTTGGATCACGAAGACGTTCGACTACATCAACCGCGTTACTTAACGCTTCCGCTTTCGGTCTACTAGGATACGTGGACACACTCTCCCCACTTGTTGCTATGCTCTTCTAGATAGATCTTGCGTGATCGTAAATTTTTTTTTGAAATACTGCGTTCCCCAACACATCAGCCATATGGTGGCGAAGGGGAGATGAAGCGGTGATACAGCCGATGTTGACCCTTGGTGGTTGCAGTCCAAATCTTGCCTCTAATGACGCTCGCCGCAGCCGGTGAGAGAATGGAGAGAGGGAAGAGTGAGAGGTGAGAAAGGGGCGAGGGGATTTATGGCGTCACTTTGAGAAAACAGCGTGACAGCTCCTGCTTGCACACGTGCAACCGTCTGCAGCAACATGTGGTACCTTGCATCGCTCAGCCTTGGCCTTGACTAGCTGAAAATAGCAGATTCAAGCGTTCCTCCAGAGTCAAGCCCAACGATGCTTTAAGTTTTATGCGGGCCAGGATTTGGATGCAGGTCAAACAATCCAAACTGCATCCACACGGACTAGCTGAGGTAAATGCAGGCAACCAACAGGCCATTTGTGCGACTGTGCCTGGGATTGAGACTGTGTGCATCGACTTCGCCTGTGCCTAGGACATGTGCGGTGGCCATGTGCAAATGACAAGCTTGACAAAAGAAAAATACAAATGAAAAGGCAAAGGTAGCAGTTTAGAATGAGAAACACGGTCGGGCGATGAACACACCAATGCATTTCAGTTATAAACAAGCCAACACGCATACCTGTGCTTAATAATAAACTGCACAGTATGAACACCAGCACTAGTCGCCAACAACGGTAGCTAAAGATCAGAGGCAGAAGTAGCAAGCAAGAGCGGACACGGTACAATCACTGGGATCCCTGCTAACACCAAGCAGCCACAGATAATGCGAACCAAGCGACCTGAATCGATTTGAACGATTTCCTTTGCTCTCTCACTGAAGGACAAGGCAACCTTCCGACATGTGTGAAGAGGCTCGTGGGACGGAGGATGACGACGCATAAGGAGACTCACTGGATTCCTCTTCCTCGTCAGATTCAGTGAGGCCGGTGGCCTCGAAGATACATGCCTTCACCTCCTCAAATCGCTCCTCCGACAGAGACACCTCAGCGAGAAGCCTCCAGGCCGATGCTTCTGAAGCCTCCTTGAAGTCCGTCCTCCGTTTCAGAACAATGTGGCCACTGATCTCCCATACTGCGGGGTTCACCTGCGTGTCTAGCAGATCCTGGCTCACTTCACCGAGAGCCTGCTTCTCGGCATAGCACTGCGCATTTGTAACAGGAAAGATTAGAAAACATCAGGGAGGTACAAATGGGGGCAGCAGCCAACATCATTATGCAATTCATGTGGCAGTGGTCTAATTTAACAATGAAGACTAAATATATGGTGTTTCACAAAACTTTAAGCTACAGAAATTATTTCATGTTTGCAGAAAATCTACCTTGAGAATATATTTCTTGATGGATTAGTAATGTTATCATATTTGCAGAAAGAAGCTTTTGACTCTACTGCGGAAATTACCTGAGGAAAAACGAAGATCCTTCTACCGGAATCAGAGATGAGGACGTTGAAAGGAACATTGTTCTCCTGGAGCCAAATGCAAGCGTTGGTAACCACATCAGCCAAATCCTTCAGTGTGTTCCCTCTCTCAAACACCAAACCTCTCACAGGGAAATTTGTCAGTTTTGACACCTTCACTCCACTATTCAGCGCACACTTGGCAAGGGGGATCTTCTTGGTAGGCGCCTTCTCAACAGGAAAAGGTACTGACAGGTAGTATGCCTGTACAAAAAACAAAGTTTTAGTGTGATCACCACAATTATCAACTATGTTTACAGCACAGAAGCTAGGCCTTTGTGTAATGATTTAGGTACCTGGAAATGGAGATGATTGATGGTGGCAAAGGCACCCAAGCTGTTGTAACCAAGCCTGAAGTATGGGCTTGCAGCCTCAGCTGCCATGTGTAGTGCAAGCAGGAAGCTTTCAGGATCAATTTGCTGAGGCAGGCGGTCAAGGACACGCGGAATGAGAAGCACATGACCGTACTCAATAGGGCTCACCTGCAATCGTTAGAAGTACCAGTGTTAACATCAAGATTTATATTCTGGAATAAAGGTAAGTTTTGGCTGAAAGATGTGTACATTGATTGCAACAACGCTGGGAGCATGGTCACCCTCAGTGCTTGGGGCATTTTCAAGGAAATAGCTGTTGTCGCCACCACCGTTCTCAAAGCGAAAGAGAACCTCCTCCTGGCCAACCTTGGTGAAGTTGAACTTGGCAGAATCGAATGGCTGGAGCACACGGTCAACACGGAACTCGGTCGGGCGCTTCTTGAGGTGTCGGCCTTCGTTAAGCTGTGCAACAAACCCAAGCTCGCCAGGAATCACCTTGGTCTCGCAGGCTGTTACATCATATCTGAATAGGCCTCGGGCCACCCTGTCCTCCCACTAATAAGAGAGAGCAAAGTCGAAATATAAGAGTTCAATAAAATAAAGAAGTAACGGCCAACCTAAAATAACAAGATAATCGCTATGAGATGTTCTGATGGTCCATTTGAAGACAAATTTTCTAGAACTGTGTCCATGTCAATGTTATCTTTCGAGGAACAGAGTAAACAAAAGTATTATATTCCAAACTCAGCCCTACAAAGCTTACTTTTTGCAATAATCAACTCCTATCGCAAAGAAGAAACAATTAGAAACATCCATACTGGATTACAGCTTTATCAAAGGTAAAGCCAACGCAATATCATTGAGAAAACGCCAAGCATTTGCCACTAAATTATGATGTTTCTCATCTATTTTCCCGCAACCTCAAGTTGACATACAGATTGAGTTTGAGGAATCACCTCACCCTAGGATTGGTATTATTGTCGGATCTCACGTTTCTGGTGGCTGATACCTTATGCTTAAGAGTTACGAGGGATGAGGTCTCATTCTTATTCCTCAAAGGAAACATCCCATAAAGTTCTGAAATCTAGATCTATTTGTAATAAAAAGCAAACATTACATGCTTTTATTCTGTCTGTATAGCACATTGAAATGCACCAAATTGAGCTATTTAACCTCCTCTGCCATATTAAGCATTTTAACTACCCAAGGATATCTTAGCATGTTTACAAAATCTTGTAGAAGAATACAGAACAGTATATTTATCGTATTTTGGTCCAAGCGTAACAGCTCTAAGCCAGTAAGCAATAACAAACTCATGTGATCTTCTCAGGAAACAAAATGCACCAAAACACTATCCAGTACTGGTTTTACCAGCAGAACAGCTAAGTGTACGAATTCTTACAACATGACCTTCCTTTCTAACGAATTAAGTATGCAAACTTTTCTAGTATTTTCAATTTTTTTTAAGAAAACTGCAGGGGAGAGAGCCCTACAGTATAGACAGGAACTTAAATTCATGTCTGTGAGTACTTGAACCTAGGTGGTGGGTTGTGCATCCACTCTCCTAACAAAATGAGCTAGGAGCCAGGTTCACTTGATTGCTAGTATTTTCTTACCTGTGCGAGGAGGAGAGAATTGAGGAAGAACTCGGTAGGGAGCTCATCATCCTGAGCAGGCTTCTTTGGGTCGGCCTTGAAAGCATAGAGGGGAAGCTTGGAAGCTACAAGTGTTTATGGAAAAAGAATGGCTAATTAGTAAAGGATGCTTAAATCTGCAACTCTGTGACAACAGAATAAAAGTTTCAGAACTTTGTTTCAGTTGTCTAATTAAAAAAAACTTTGATTAGATTAATGGGACAACGAGAAATTCATACTACTAAACTAAACATAGCTAGATATAGCAGAAGAAGCGGAAATCCAACTCGGTGCCCAAGCTCATCGCTCATCTGCTCCCGCTCAGAAAACAAATCAAAATAAATACTAGAAAAATTAAAAAAAAAATCCAAATTCCTTTTGGTTGGTAGAAAATTTGATACGTGAGGTCCGCTCTAAATTTCAATTCATTTGGACAATGTCTTTATTGCCGAGAGCTGCTCAGATGTCCAAATGAATTGAAATTTGGTGCGGACCTGACGCATCAAATTATCTACCACCCAAAAAAATGGATTTTGTATTTTTTTAGCATTTGTTTTGATTTTTTTTCTAAGAGGGGGTGCAGATGAGCCTGGGAGCAGAAACTCTGCATCCAAGAAGAAGCCCATATTCTAATTCAGTGTAATCAGTACTCCCTCTGTAAACTAATATAAGAGTGTTTAGATAGTAATCTAAACACTCTTATATATCTAAACACTCTTATATTTATGGAGGGAGTAGTATTCTAGGGTATAATCGAAGGAAATAGAAAACTTTTGCCCCAAAGGAAACAAAATAAACCTAAAAAATAGACGAATTCGAGGATAAAATGAGCTGAGCTGCACCTCCCAATATGAAAACTAGATGAAAATTGGGCATGACAGGGCATAATACGCACCAGGCAAGCAGCAATCCCCGAGGCAGTTCCTGCCGCAGCCCCCGCCTCCTTCTTCCTGGTAGTTGGACAGCACCGTCGGAACCCTCTTAATCGTCAGCTTCATCTCCATCTCCTCCTTACTGCTCTTAGAACCTCCTCTGCTGTATCTACCGTGTACCGGATTGTTGTTAACGACGACTTAGCGTGGGTTAGCACTTAGCAGTCAGCGCCGCCGCGCAATCAGAGAAGGAGGCGACCGCCGCCGGCGAGGAAGAGGAGGTCGGAGGGGCTGCCCCCGGCCGAGGGGAGTGCTCCGCGTCCTCCGTGCGGCTCCACCTGCGCAGCGGGGGCGCCGCGCGCGGGGTCCGCGGAAGCAGCCGTGATGCCCGGAGAGACAACCCGGAGGGCGGGAGGGGGGAAGGGCCGAGCGTCCCGGAAGGCTACGGAGGGCTCCAAGGGAAGGAAGTGAAACTTTCCGGCCCGGCTGCCCGCGTCCCTTCGGGGACGACGGCGGACGGCGTGGACGGCGAGGTGGCTGGTTTGTGGCCGGGCTGCGTCGGCGTGGCAGCGGAGGCGAGGGAGGGGGCGGCCTTAAATAGAGGGGGCGGGATTGGGGCAGAGCAGCGGGGGGGAGGAAGAGGAAGGTTTGTGCGGTGGACGCCGCGGCTGTGTGGCGCTGCTTTCGCCGCCCGCGATCGCGCGGCTGTTTTGCTGCCTGGATCGTCCACCGCTCGCCCTCCCACGGAACACAAGCTCCGCTGCTTGCTGACTAGGACCTATGGGGTCCGTCCCGGATGTATGCGTTGGAAACCGACGCGTAGTAGTACTCACAATTCGTATATGTCTATTCTTCTACTTTCTCTATTTTTATATATACATAAGATCTATAATAAATAACGTAGATAACACCCACACGTGTGGCATATTAGGGATCCACCCACACGCCATGTGTGGCATAATCAGAAGGCAGCCCACATGCGGCTTGTGTGGACGAACATTAGAACTGCCCACACGTGTGGGCGCAGCTACTTCGTGCCACACGTCCAACAAGTACTACTCACCCCCACTCCGCGCGTATGGCACGAAGCAAATATGCTCACCTGTCCTGGCGCAACTACGTTAGTTACCCGCGGGAGTTACCCCAGGGATGACAACTTTAGTTATCCGGGATGACAAATGTAGTTGTAAAAGCATGACAACTCTCTCTGTGTTGATTAACTATAGTTGTCATGTCTAATTTATGGTAGTTGCCGTGTGTAAGCATAGTTGCCGTGTGTGATTAACTACTTGCCACATGTGGTCAAACAATAGTTGCCATGTGTGTTAGGTAGTTGCCATGCATGGTCCAACCATAGTTGTCGTGTATGGTTATTCATAGTCGTCATGTGTGTTTGCCTGTTGCCACGTACGTGCAACTGCAGTTGCCATCTACCAACGAATCATAGTTGTCATGTGTGAGTTGCCACATACGCGCAACTGCAGGTGCCATCTATCACCGTTCGAGCGTCGTGTGGGAGAAGAGCAGTTCACCCACACGCGCGTGGACTGGGTGGTGACTGCGTGGGCGGGAACTGGTTCGCCCACACGGCGCAGCTGGCAACCGCGTGTTGCGGGTCGTGTGGGCAAGCACTCTAACGCCCACACAACATGCTATGCCTACATGGCACTGAAAATCCAACAGATCCCTTCAAGATTCGTGCAAAACATAATAGATGGAGATCAAAGCATGTAGGCGAAGTGCAGATATGCCACACGTGTGGGCATTATCATTTGAGATAATAAAAGGATAACGTTGCGTCGGACGCGCTCTACGCGTTAGATCTCTTCAGATCAAAGACACTCGTTATGCCATGTGTCCTCTCAACCCCATTACTTTGCTCCCCCAGTTTTTGTTGCAACGTTCGCGAGGGGGGAGTCCAGAATTTCACGTGAGAGAGAGAGAGCAGCGGGGGCGGTGGTTTCGGCAACCGGAGGGGCAACGCCTGAGATCAGGAGCGGCGACCCCAGGACGAATCTCCCTTCCGTGGCGACTAATGGATCCCTGCTACGTCTCCAACGTATCTATAATTTATGAAGTATTCATGCTGTTATATTATCATTCTTGTATGTTTTACAATCATTTTATAGCAACTTTATATCATTTTTTGGGACTAACCTATTGACCCAGTGCCCAGTGTCAGTTGATGTCTTTTGCTTGTTTTTTACATCGCAGGAAATCAATATCAAATGGAGTCCAAACACCGCGAAATTTTTTGTGGATTTTTTATGGACCAGAAGATATCCAGTGGGCCAGAGAAGCACCTGGGGGGTGCACCGAGGGGGGAACAACCCACCAGGGCGCGCCTGGGGGCCCAGGCGCGCCCAGGTCGGTTGTGCCCACCTCAGTGGCCTCCCACACCCCCTCTTCGCCCTATAAATTCTCAAATATTCCAAAACCCTTCGAGGTAACCCTAGATCGGAAGTTCCGCCGCCGCAAGCCTCTGTAGCCACCAAAAACCAATCGGGAGCCCGTTTTGGCACCCTGCCGGAGGGGGAGATCGTCACCGGTGGCCATCTTCATCATCCCGGCGGCCACCACGATGAGGAGGGAGTGGTCCACTGAGGGAGTCCTGGATTAGGGGGTCCCCGGGCGTCCAGGCTATGTGACATGGGCCGGACTGGTGGGCCGAGAAGATACAAGATAGAGGGCTTTTCCCCGTGTCCGGATGGGACTCTCCTTTGCGTGGATGGCAAGCTTGGCGTTCGGATATGAAGATTCCTTTCTCTGTAAACCGACTCTGTACAACCCTAGGCCCCTCTGGTGTCCATATAAACCGGAGGGTTTAGTCCGTAGAGGCAATCATAATCATACAGGCTAGACATCTAGGGTTTAGCCATTACGATCTCGAGGTAGATCAACTCTTGTAACCCCTATACTCATCAAAGTCAATCAAGCAAGAAGTAGGGTATTACCTCTATTAAGAGGGCCCGAACCTGGGTAAACATCGTGTCCCCTGCCTCCTCTTACCTTCGATCCTCAGACGCACAGTTCGGGACCCCCTACCCGAGATCTGCCGGTTTTGACACCGACATTGGTGCTTTCATTGAGAGTTCCATTGTGCCGTCGTTAGAAGGCTCGATGGCTCCATTGATCGTCTACAACAAGGCCGCCTTGAAGGAGTCTTTTCTCCCTGGCCAAATTTTCGTATTCGGCGGCTTCGCACTGCGGGCCAACTCGATTGGCCACCTGGAGCAGATCGACAGCTACGCCCCTGGTCATCAAATTAGTTTTGGAAATCTGAACTACGTCGCCGATATTCGAGGAGACTTGATCTTCGAGGGGTTCGCGACGCCGACCACCGCTCCGGCCTTAGATCCAGAGCAAACTGCTGGGTCCGAAGATGGGAGTGCCGATCCCACCAGACTCTCCATAATTACGGAGGTCACTACCTCAGATCTAGATAGGACTGTGTCATCGGTAGGCCTGGAGCCTAGCCGGACTCCCCTCATCACTGAAGGGCGGACTCGTCCCCGGATCCTAATTCCGGACTCTCGAGGGCTGCGGCAAGCAGGCGCGACCCGGAGGACTTTTCCTCATCTAGCGCCAAAAGCTCTTGTCTCCCCGTCCAACCCTTACCTTTAAGCGAGGCCCTGGACCTAATGCGATCCCTCACTATTGCAGACGAATCGCTGCCGAACTACGCCCAGCCCATGCTAGGGGCTGAAAACGGGGAATTTTACGTCCCATCCACCACCCACTTCATAGCCACTGTCGAGGATCTAGCCGACATGCTCGATTACGCCTCCGAAGACATCGACGCTATGGACAACGATGCCGGAGATGAGCGAGGCCAAAACCCGCCGTTCACCGGACGCTGGACGGCCACTTCCTCATATGACGTGTACATGGTGGACACACCCAAAGAAGACGACGGCGATGATGAGAAGGATCCAGTCGAGGACGAACCTCCTGAGATACCACCAAAGCGTCGACGTCAGCGGCGCCGCTCTAAATCGCGTCACGAAAAAGATAGCAATACTGGCACCGGAGACAATAATACTCCGAAGAACGCCGAAGACCAAGAAGCCCCCATCAAACCAGCATCCGAACAGGATGATTGGGAGGAAGGGCAAGTTAACCCTGACGAACCGGTAGGGAACGAGGACTCGGAGGATAGCAACTATCTACCAATCTCCGAAGACGATGTGAGCCTCGGCGACGAAGATTTCATCGTGCCAGAGGAACCCCTCGAACAAGAACGCTTTAAGCGCCAGCTAATCACAACTGCAAGAAGCCTCAAAAACAAGCGGCAGTAGCTCCAATCCGAACAGGATATGCTCAACGACAGATGGACTAAAGTGTTGGCAGCCGAAGAATACGGCCTTGAACGCCCAACAAAGAGCTACCCAAAGCGCAAGCTGCTACCCCAATTCGACGATGAGGCCCTGGAGCCCATACCGCCAACGCGTGACGCTGCTGACAGACCTGACCGACCACCACGTGGCCGGGACAGAGCGGCAACTCAAGCCGAACACCAGCCCACACCACCTCGCAGTGGAGGCAGAGAAGCAGCGGCTCCAGGATACACCTATGACTTCCGACAGGACCTGGAAAATAGAGCCGGACAGACCAGATCAATCTACGGATCACAGGGGCGTGCCTCAGCGCGAGAAGACGGCTATCAGGCCTGGCGCGACAAGCATAACTACACCCGGGCCGAAAACCGCATACGGACTTCATTTGAACTGTGTCGTGACGTGGCCTGGTACAGAGGCACTGCACACCCCCTATGCTTCACAGATCTCGTGAACATCGAATCATACGATGGCACAACAGATCTCGCAGTATGGATTGAAGATTTTCTTCTCCACACTCACATGGCTCACGGTGATGATCTACATGCCATCAAATACCTCCCCCTAAAACTTAAGGGACCAGCTCGGCACTGGTTAAATAGCCTCCCAGAAAACTCTATTGGAAGCTGGGAAGACTTGGAAGATGCCTATAGAGACAACTTCCAAGGCACTTATATCCGGCCTCCGGACGCCGATGACCTCAGTCACATAGTCCAGCAGCCCGGAGAGTCAGCCAAGAAATTCTGGACCAGGTTCCTAATTAAAAAGAACCAGATTGTCGACTGCCCGGACGCCGAAGCCCTAGCGGCCCTTAAACACAGCATCCGCGACAAATGGCTCACCCGACACCTCGGCCAAGAGAAGCCGAAGTCTATGGCAGCCCTTATAGCACTCATGACCCGCTTTTGCGCGGGCGAAGATAGCTGGCTAGCCCGTAGCGGCAACAGTACCAGCGACCCCGACCCTTCTGAAGCCAGAAACGGCAACGGCAGTCCCCGATGTAACAAACACAAGCGTCGAAGCAATAATGACAATATCGAAGACACAACGGTCAACGCCGAATTCAGTGGCTCCAAATCCGGTCAGCGGAAGAAGCCATTCAAAACAAACAAAGACGGTTCATCTAGCTTGGACCGAATACTTGATCGACCTTGCCAGATTCACGGCACCCCCGACAAGCCTGCCAACCATACCAACAGAAGTTGTTGGGTCTTTAAACATGCCGGTAAGTTAAATACCAAACATTAGGAGAAAGGGTCGCCTAGCGAGGACGACGATGAGGAGCCTCGCCCACCGAACACAAGGGGACAGAAGAAATTCCCCCCTGAGGTCAAAACGGTGAACATGATATACGTTACTCACATCCCCAAGCGGGAGCGCAAGCGCGCGTTAAGGGACGTCTATGTGATAGAGCCAGTCGCCCCAAAATTCAACCCATGGTCAGCCTATCCGATCACTTTCGATCGCACAGACCATCCGACCAGTATCTGTCACCGAGGTTCGGCCGCACTGGTCCTCGATCCAATTATTGATGGGTTCCACCTCACGCGAGTCCTCATGGACGGTGGCAGCACCCTTAACCTGCTCTATCAGGACACAGTCCGCAAAATGGGTATTGATCCGTCAAGAATCAAGCCCACCAAAACTACCTTTAAAGGAGTAATACCTGGTGTAGAGGCCTGCTGCACGGGCTCAATCACATTGGAAGTCGTCTTCGGCTCGCTAGACAACTTACGAAGCGAAGACTTGATCTTCGACATCGTCCCTTTCCTTAGTGGCTATCACGCACTGCTCGGACGAACGGCGTTCGCTCACTTTAATGCGATCCCGCACTATGCCTATCTCAAACTCAAGATGCCCAGACCACGCGGTGTTATAACAGTCAATGGAAACATGGAGCGTTCCCTCCGCACTGAAGAGCACACCGCGGCCCTCGCAGCGGAGGTACAGGGCGGCCTTATCAAGCCAAATACCACATCGGCAGTCGAACCCCCGGACACTGTCAAACGAGTCCGGACTACCCCGCAGAGTGACAGTCCAGCTCGTTAGGAGCTCGATTAACAATTCGGCCTCCGTCTCAGCCCCAACCGCATTGCGGTATATGTACCACGCGTACATAACTATGCACTAAACATACCATGGGCAAAGATGGAGGCATATTAAAGATAAAGTCCACAATACGGCTCGACCCTATCTGGACACGCATATCCTTTTTTTCTTTCTTTTTTTCTTTTTTCAGGTTCCTTACAACCCACATCACCTTTCGACGGTACCAAGGGCCCTCTTTCCAGGCCCCTCATGAAAACCCGATCATTGATACTTTCGAAGGATAATACACCAAGGAGAATAGCAGCGTAGGCGTGCGGTGGAGTATCTAAAGGATCTTTAAAGATCACCTCTTCCTTTTTTAGGACTCGTACACAACTTTCCGTTGTGCTTGGCATGTAAAATAGCCTCGATGCTTATCACATTATTTGTACAAATACGTTTTGACGTATCAATCGGACTATAATGGAAACAGTTCTTTCGCCCAACCTATTCGGTACTGGTTTATTTCCTAATCTGTCTTCCCTCTTTTTTGTCCAATTACCATGTACACCTCGGTACGACTTAAATCGCCAGGGGCTCCATTCGGCCACGTACATAAGATAAGTCCGAGCACTTTTATAGTACAATTCGGCGTCACGAATATAGCATTATATTCATCGGCTCCGAATCATGTCTTTGGTCAATAGTTGGGTTGCGCGGCTCCTGTGGTTACTTCCTTACGTTCCGCTTGTTCGGCTAAGGTAGTAAAGGGAGAACTACTGCGATTGTGTTTCTGGTTCATCCGGATAAACACCTTAGTAGAGAAAGCCGAAAACTGACTGTCATGGTGCGGCGAGAGCTGGTCAGCTATTCGGTGACTAATTATAAATCTCTTGTGATTTTTTCCGCATCACGCGAAGGACCGGTCTTCACCCGGTCAGGCGTCTACAGCACCCAAGTTCGGATAATCGAATAATACCAGGGGTTGCGCCTACAATCTCATCGTAAAACTCCTATGGCTAAGTGAGAGTGATAAAGCCACATAGTCTGATTACCTGG
The DNA here is from genome assembly GCF_018294505.1 of Triticum aestivum. Classification (NCBI taxonomy): domain Eukaryota; kingdom Viridiplantae; phylum Streptophyta; class Magnoliopsida; order Poales; family Poaceae; genus Triticum; species Triticum aestivum. The sequence continues at coordinate 81,303,926 of NC_057805.1, forward strand.
TTCGCTGCACTAACACCTCCTTCAAGGACCAAGTCGTTGGGTCAAGTGTGTTCAGGTGCTATTCCGATCACCCCCGTACTACCTACGTGGGGGCTGAAGCCGGCGACTGGCCATCTCTCAAATACCGTAAACAGCCGCTCAGGAGGAAAAGAATTTAAGGTAAAACAAGCAACATATTATACATAAGCCTTGTTTCATACTACAATGTTCGGGCAGCACGGATACATTCATTCAAAAATAATGTCCTTCGAACACTGGCCCTCTACAATGCGGGATCCTTCCAGGACGTCATCAAAATACCGCTCCGGCGTGCGGTGCTCTTTCCTGCGGTCGGTCCCTCGGTTGCAAGCTTGACGGCATTCATCTTCGCCCACTGCACCTTGACACAGGCGAAGGCCATCCGGGCACCTTCGATGCAGACCGACCGCTTTATGGCATCAAGCCGGGGGCAGGCACTGACTAGCCACTTCACGAGCCCGAAATAACTGCTGGGTATGGGTTCGGCTGGCCATGACGGACTATAACATCCTTCAGGGCCAACTCAGCCACCCTATGCAGTTCGGTCAGCTGCTTCAGCTGATCATTGAAGGGCACCGGATGCTCTGGTGCAAGGTACTGTGACCAGAATAGCTTCTCCATTGAGCTCCCCTCTTCGGCTCGGAAGAACTCCGCAGCATCAGCAATACTCCGGGGTAGATCCACAAACGCTCCTGGAGAACTCCAAATGCGGGTCAGTAAGATGTACCTTCTCCTTACAAATTTGCTATGCATATTAAAGGCCTTACCCGCCGCGATCGGCTTAGCCTCTTGTATATCCCGGTGGGCGCCTTGGGCTTCAACCCAGGCTTCCTTCGCGCTTTGGAGGGCCTTAGCAAGTTCGGATTCTTGATCCGAAATCTTGCGCTCCAAGGATTCACATTTGCTTATGGCATCCTTGAGCTCTTGTTGGACTTCCTCCACCCTTGATTCATGTTTTAGGCGGGCGGCTCGTTCCTCCTCCGCCTCCTTCTTGGCTTCGGCCAACGCACTTGAGGGTCTCGACCTCAGACGCGTCAGCTATGAGCATAATCATAAAACTCATTCAGATAAACAAATCAGAGCTAATATCATTTCAGATGTGTTTCGGTATCACATACCTTGATTTTCCTCTAATTTCCGCCTCAGTTCGGACACTTCGGCGGCATGGGAAGCTGCCGCCAACATCGCAGCCTATTTGTTCAAATAGATATGTATGTTAATCTCCTGCGAGAACTATTCGATCCTCTGTTCGGCCTTTCTTTGCGAACACCGAATAGAGTCTCAGGGGCTACTACCTATACACAGGCATCCCTTTTATATAGCTAAAAAGTATTACATCACATACCCCAAAGCCTCTCAGAAGGCTAGTATAGGCCTCGTTCAATCCGCTTTTAGCGGACCGAACCTTTTCAATCACCATACCCATAAGCGTACGATGTTCCTCCACAATGGAGGCGCTCTGAAGCGCTTCCACCAGAGTGTCCGGCGCCTCCGGATTGACACAGGTCGTCGGTGGAGTTGGCGCGCCCCCTTCTTTCAAAGGAAGCTGCTCATCTGATTCTGGAACCGTGTGGGTCTCCGGAATGACATTTGAGTGGGGGCCAAATTGGACATGGCCCCCGTCGCCAGTCTCCATGGCGGTCGATTCCCCCATGTTCTAGGCAGCAGAGGTATCACCCTCTCGAGCCCTCTTGACGGCTTCCCGCAACTCTCCCTGATCCGGAAGGGTCCTTCGGGACAACACTTCGGTGTTGTCCGTAGCAGTGGGGCGGGGGGAGGCCGGCGGAGGTGACTCGCTCTCCATCATGTTCGGACCCAGCGAATTCCCAGAAGATGAGGATCATTGGGGGAGGTCCGTAGCCGGACTGCAGCACGCAATTCAATGTGTCAAAACCACAAGGCGAAAAGCCGGATATATATATACATATATATATATATACATATATACAGTGCCCTTGAATACTTACGATCCGGCCAGGGGCTTCGGCCTGGGGCGCCACTCGGGGATGTCCTCGGCGTCCGGTTCGGAATCATCCGTAAGGGAGATTCTCCCTTTCTTGGACGCCTCCGCCTCTAGATCCACGGAAGCCCCCCTTTTCTTCTTTCCCCCTTAAGGGGAGAATTACTCTCTTCCTCCTCCTCTTCATCGTCGTCATGAGAGGAGAGAGTTTCGGTATCTTCGGACACTACGTCCGAAGCGCCTTTACGGCAGAGGCCACTTTTGGCCTCCTTGCCCTTCTTCTTGGCCTTCTTTTCCGGCGCCTGATACGGCGCCGGAACCAGCATCCTCGTTAGCAGAGGAATGGCTGGGTCTTCAGGTCACGGAGCCGGATAGTGAATCCGCTCCGCCTTCTTCGTCCAGCCCAGTGGGGAGAATGGAAAGCTCAGTATACTCCTTGGATCTACCAATTAAGGTTATCAGAAAACTTACGAGAGTGGCCGAATGAGTGCAGTCGAGGCCGAGGTCTTCGCTCGTCTTCGGCCACGACTTCTGGGTCTTGAAAAGCATCTTCCATATTTCTTCGTGCGTTGTGCCAAAGAACCGCTGCAGGGTCCGGGGACGGGCCGGATCAAACTCCCATAGATACTGAGTCCGGCATTGGCAGGGGAGAATCTGGCGACAAAGCATCACCTGAATCATGCTGGCAAGACTGGTGTTCTTGTCTATCACACTCTTGAGGCGCTTCTGCAGCGTTATCACCTCGTCGGACGACGCCCAATCCAAGCCTTTGTTGAGCCAGGATATGAGTCGCATTGGAGGCCCGGACTTAAACTCGGGAGGGGCGGCCCATGTGGTGTCACGAGGTTCTGTGATATAGAACCACTCCTGTTGCCATCCCTTCACGGTCTCCACAAAGGTGCCCTTGGGCCAGCTGACGTTGGGAAGCTTGCTCACCATAGCACCACCGCACTCCGCATGTTGACCGTCAACCACTTTCGGCTTCACATTGAAGACCTTGAGCCATAGGCCGAAGTGGGGGGATGCGGAGGAATGCCTCACACACGATGATGAACGCAGAAATGTTGAGGAAGGAATTCGGGGCTAGATCATGGAAATCTAGCCCGTAGTAAAACATGAGACCGCAAGCGAAAGGATGGAGGGGAAACCCTAATCCATGAAGAAAGTGGGGGATGAATACTACCCTCTCATTGGGCTCCGGAGTGGGGACGATCTGCTTTTTGGCCAGAAGCCGGTGGGCGATTTCCTTGGCTAGGTACCCTGCTTCCCGGAGTTCCTTGATGTTCCCCTCCGTGATGGAGGAGGCCATCCACTTGCCCTGCGCTCCAGATCCGGACATGGCTAGAGTGTTTGCTGGGGACGGAAAAGAGTGAAGCTTGGGCGCTGGAGCTCAAGGGTGGATGGGCTGAGAAGGTAAAAGGCGTGGGGTAAAAAGGTGGATCCTTGTCCTCTTATAAAGGCAGTGAATGTCAAGCGCCCCCTCCCCGGCCTTAAAATTTGCCTACTCCCAAGGGGTCGTGCGGATGGCGCGGTTGGATTACCCAAGCCCTCATTAATGAGAATACCGTAATAAGGGGGGCACGATCTCTGCTTTGACAAGACGTGTCACCGAAGGTTGCGTCTCAAAACGCGAAACAGGAGGTTGAAAAATGATTCGAAATAATGAAGTGGCCAGACGTAACGCCTCACTAGCAAAGCTGTCAGTAAAGACGTACCATGTTTTTTGATTAATGTATTATGCCCTTGTGGTTGTGGATTGTAACTGTTAAACAGAGCCGGATATAGTTCTTTTGATCAACTACTTTGAAGTGTTCGGAGGAGGAACCCGCCTTGCAATGCCGAAGACAATCTGTGCGCCGGATACATCATCATTGAAGCCTGGTTCAGGGGCTACTGAGGGAGTCCTAGATTAGGGGGTCCCCGGGTGTCCGGGCTATGCGACATGGGCCAGAATGGTGGGCCGAGAAGATACAAGATAGAGGGCTTTTCCCCGTGTCCGGATGGGACTCTCCTTTGCATGGATGGCAAGCTTGGCGTTCGGATATGAAGATTCCTTTCTCTGTAAACCGACTCTGTACAACCCTAGGCCCCTCCGATGTCTATATAAACCGGAGGGTTTAGTCCATAGAGGCAATCATAATCATACAGGCTAGACATCTAGGGTTTAGCCATTACGATCTCGAGGTAGATCAACTCTTGTAACCGCTATACTCATCAAAGTCAATCAAGCAGGAAGTAGGGTATTACCTCCATTAAGAGGGCCTGAACCTGGGTAAACATCTTGTCCCCTGCCTCCTGTTACCTTTGATACTCAGATGCACAGTTCGGGACCCCCTACCCGAGATCTGCCGGTTTTGACACCGACATCACCCTCGGGGCTGAAGGTTTGTACCAGTAGCTATGTGTTTAATCTCTCTCTCACGTGTTCTTGAGATGTCACGGTCTTGATGTATCGCGGTCTTTGTTAATGTAGTTGGATCATATGGTGTTTTCCCCTCTCTATATTGTTGTGATGAATTGAGTTTTCCCTTTGAGATTTCGTTTTATCGGATTGAATACTTTTATGGATTTGAGCACTTGATATATGACTTGCATATGAATACCCGTGGTGACAATGGGGTATTATTTTGATTCACTTGATATATGTTTTGGCACTCAACTCGCAGATTCCCGAGGTGACATTGGGGTAATCTACGCATAAGGGTTGATGCACGTTCTTGTCTTTGTTTCTCCGGTAGAAATCTTGGGGCACTCTTTGAGGTTCTTTGTGTTGGATTGAGTATTATGAATCTGAAAATATTTGGTGTTATTTTAGTACGAACTCTTGGATAGATCGATCGGCAAGAATAGCTTCGAGGTGGTTTCGTACCCTACAGACGATTTCTTCTTATGTTCTCCGCTAGATAGGAACTTTGGAGTGATTCTTCATCGCACGTTGAGGGATGGTTATATGATCCAATTATATTAGCATTGTTGGGAGATTGCACTAGCGAAAGTACGGACCCTAGGCCTCATTTTCAAGCATTGCAATATCGTTTGTGCTCACTTTTATCGTTCGCTACCTTGCTGTTTTTATTTATTCAGATTATAAAATTATAATTCTACCATCCATATTACACTTTTATCACCATCTCTTCGCCGAACTAGTGCACCTATATAATTTTCCATTGTATTCGGTGTGTTGGGGACACAAGAGATTTCTTGTATTTGGTTGCAGGGTTGTTTGAGAGAGACCATCTTCATCCTGCGCCTCCCACCGATTGATAAACCTTAGGTCATCCACTTGAGGGGAAATTGTTACTGTCCTACAAAACTCTGCGCTTTGAGGCCCAACACGTGTCTACAAGAATAAAGTTGCATAGAGACATCAATCCCTCGGCAGGTAACTTTCGCTCGCGCCCTCTTCTTGTGTTATCCCCTTGTTCCTTTTTCTCTCCCCCAATGGTGTTCTGTGATGTGGTGTCCATGCGGTGGGTCATCGGGGGTTCCCGACCGGTAGGATTAGGGCCTAAGGTGAGATGGGATTGGGTTGAAGCAGAGGATTAGGGCCTACGCACTACAGGAAAGGCCTAGTAGTGGCACAGGTTAAATTGCTAGTAGTCGCGCGGGTGCCCTCGCTACTACTAGCGTGCTGCAGCTAACTGGGTAATAGTAGCACGGGGTGGCACCCCCGCTACTACTATGTATGTTAGTAGTAGCACGAGTGTCACCAACGCTACTACTAATTATCTGTAGCGCGTGTGTGGGACCTGCGCTACTACTATTAATTTCAAATTTTATTGTCTGTGTATTTACGCAGTATATAGGTTTTCTCGATTTCATGCGTGTTGTCAATGGTGGCGGCGGTTCGATCCAGCGAAGGCAGGGGTCGCCGAAGGCGCGGACGGGCATCAGCAGAGCGGATCCAATGGCGGCTGCTCGAGAGGGACCGGATCCAGGGCAGAGCTCATGGTTGTCCATGGCGACACCTGCATGAGCATGGCCATGGAAGGGTGAGTCAAACCACTGGGAGAGAGGGAAACATAAATGAGGAAAAGAGAGAGGAAGGAGATGGAGGGAGCATCAGGCCTGGTCGTCGGTGGTGAGGTCCTCCGGCAAGGTGGCATGGAGGCGTGGGGGAAGACCGGCGAGCTCCTGGATGCCGGCGAAATGAGACGGTGGCCTCCTTGGGTGCCATGGAGGAGGAGGCGCGCATGGGTAGGAGCACCATGGGAGAGGCTAGGGAGAGAGGAGGGAGAGATGAGGGATTCGGGGGAGGAAATGTGAATTTCAGGGTTGTTAAAAACCATGTACTTAGTAGCAGCGCGGTGTTTATACCCCGCGCTACTATTATGGTTGAAAGCACATTTTCTCCCTTGGTGGTTTTGGTAATTAATGTCAACATACATATTGTTGGACTAACACCTTTGTCTAGTATATTTCAGATAAGTTTAGCAGTGGCAATGACAAGGACATGAAGATGTGGACCCCTTCAAAATGTTAAGGACAAGGATTGGCAAAGCTCCAAGACTCTACATTTTTGGTTAAGTGATCCAAGATCACATTGAGTCCATAGGAAAGCCAATACTATTAGAAGGGGATGAGGTTTTGATCATGACTTAGTTGCTCAAGTGCTTAGTGATATTGCTCCAAAAATCCTCAAACACTTCTCCACATCACATCCGTCCAAAACCAAAAAGTATCATCTCGGTCCCTGATACGTCTCCAACGTATCTATAATTTTTGATTGTTCCATGCTATTATATTATCTGTTTTGGATGTTTATGGGCTTTATTAAACACTTTTATATTATTTTTGGGACTAACCTATTAACCCAGAGCCCAGTGCCAGTTCCTGTTCTTCCCTTGTTTCAGTGTTTCGCAGAAAAGGAATATCAAACGGAGTCCAAACGGAATGAAACCTTCGGGAAAGTTATTTTTGGAAAGAAAGCAATCCGGGAGACTTGGAGTGCACGTAAGAGGATCAACGAGGAAGGCACGAGGCAGGGGGGCGCCCACCCCCTGGGCGCGCCCTCCACCCTCGTGGGCCCCTCGTGGCTCCCCTGAGATATTTCTTCCTCCTATATATACCAATATACCCTAAAACCTTCGGGGAACAGAATAGATCGGGAGTTCCGCCGCCGCAAGCCTCTGTAGCCACCAAAAACCAATCGGGACCCTGTTCCGGCACCCTGCCGGAGGGGGAAACCCTCACCGGTGGCCATCTTCATCATCCCGACACTCTCCATGACGAGGAGGGAGTACTTCACCCTCGGGGCTGAGGGTATGTACCAGTAGCTATGTGTTTGATCTCTCTCTCTCGTGTTATTGATTCGACACGATCTTGATGTATCGCGAGCTTTGCTATTATAGTTGGATCTTATGATGTTTCTCCCCCTCTACTCTCTTGTAATGGATTGAGTTTTCCCTTTGAAGTTATCTTATCGGATTGAGTCTTTAATGATTTGAGAACACTTGATGTATGCCTTGCTTGGGATAACCGAGGTGACAATGGGTTATTCTATTGATTCACTTGATGTATCTTTTGGTGATCAACTTGCGGGTTCCGCCCATGAACCTATGCATAGGGGTTGGCACACGTTTTCGTCTTGACTCTCCGGTAGAAACTTTGGGGCACTCTTTGAGGTTCTATGTATTGGTTGAATAGATGAATCTGAGATTGTGTGATGCATATCGTATAATCATACCCACGGATACTTGAGGTGACATTGGAGTATCTAGGTGACATTAGGGTTTTGGTTGATGTGTGTCTTAAGGTGTTATTTTACTACGAACTCTAGGGCTGTTTGTGACACTTATAGGAATAGCCCAATGGATTGATCGGAAAGAATAACTTTGAGGTGGTTTCGTACCCTACCATAATCTCTTCATTTGTTCTCCGCTATTAGTGACTTTGGAGTGACTCTTTGTTGCATGTTGAGGGATTGTTATATGATCCAATTATGTTATTATTGTTGAGAGAACTTGCACTAGTGAAAGTATGAACCCTAGGCCTTGTTTCCTAGCATTGCAATACCGTTTACGCTCACTTTTATCATTAGTTACCTTGCTGTTTTTATAATTTCAGATTACAAAAACCTATATCTACCATCCATATTGCACTTGTATCACCATCCCTTTGCCGAACTAGTGCACCTATACAATTTACCATTGTATTGGGTGTGTTGGGGACACAAGAGACTCTTTGTTATTTTGTTTCAGGGTTGTTTGAGAGAGACCATCTTCATCCTACGCCTCCCACGGATTGATAAACCTTAGCTTATCCACTTGAGGGAAATTTTCTACTGTCCTACAAACCTCTGCACTTGGAGGCCCAACAACGTCTACAAGAAGAAGGTTGCGTTGTAGACATCAAGCTCTTTTCTGGCGCCATTGCCAGGGAGGTGAGTGCTTGAAGGTATATCTTTAGATGTTGCAATCAAATCTTTTTGTTTCTTGTTTTATCACTAGTTTAGTTTATAAAATAAAACTACAAAAAATGGAATTGAGTTTACCACATACGCTTCATCTTTTTAATATCTTTCGTGAGAATGATGGAAAGGAAAATTGTGCTCAAGTGCTAGAAGAAGAAGTCTATAAAATGTTTGGCACTAAATCTCTGAATGATGAGCATGATTGCAATGTTGTTAGTATGAATTCTTTGAATACCCATGATGCTAATGATATGCAAAGCCACAAGCTTGGGGATGCTATGTTTGATAAAGATGATATGTTTAGTGCCCCAAGTTTTCATGAGCAAATTTATTATGATGAAAGCATGCCTCCTATCTATGATGATTATTGCGATGACACGTATGCTATAAACAATAATGATAACCATGAAACTTGTCATCTTGATCTTAATTTTCAATCACATGATAGTTATTTTGTTGAGTTTGCTCCCACTACTATTGATGAGAATAGATTTGCTTATGTGGAGAGTAATAAAAATTCTATGCTTGTAGATCATGAAAAGAATGCTTTAGGTGCTGGTTATATTGTTGAATTCATTCATGATGTTACTGAAAGTTATTATGAGGGAGGAATGTATGCTTGTATGAATTGCAATAATATCAAGTTTCCTCTCTATGTGCTTAAAATCTTGAAGTTATGCTTGTTTTACCTTCCTATGCAAGTTGATTCTTGTTCCCATAAGTTGTTTGCTCACAAAATCCCTATGCATAGGAAGTGGGTTAGACTTAAATGTGCTAGTCATATTCTTCATGATGCTCTCTTTATGTTTCAATTCTTATCTTTTATGTGAGCATCATTGAAATCATCATGCCTAGCTAGGGGCGTTAAACGATAGCGCTTGTTGGGAGGCAACCCAATTTTATTTTAGTTTCTTGCTTTTTGGTTCTGTTTAGGAATAAATAATCCATCTAGATTCTGTTTAGATGTGCTTTTGTGTTTTAATTAGTGTTTGTGCCAAGTAGAACCTTTGGGAAGACTTGGGTGAAGTCTTTATGATCATGCTGTAAAAAACAGAAACTTTAGCGCTCACGAGATTAGTTAAAACTTTTTACTGGAGAGTGCTATTTAGTTGATTCTTTTTGCAGATGATTAATAGACAAATTCCGCAGGTCCACCAATTTATTTTATAATTTTTGGAGTTCTATAAGTTTGCGTTAGTTATAGATTACTACAGACTGTTCTGTTTTGGACAGATTCTGTTTTTCGTGTGTTGTTTGCTTATTTTGATGGCTCTATGGCTAGTAAAATAGTTTATAAACCATAGAGAAGTTGGAATACAGTAGGTTTAACACCAATACAAATAAATAATGAGTTCATTACAGTACCTTGAAGTGGTGTTTTGTTTTCTTTCGCTAACGGAGCTCACGAGATTTTCTGTTAAGTTTTGTGTTGTGAAGTTTTCAAGTTTTGGGTAAAGATTCGATGGACTATGGAATAAGGAGTGGCAAGAGACTAAGATTGGGGATTCCCAAGGCACCCCAAGGTAATACTCAAGGACAACCAAGAGCCTAAGCTTGGGGATGCCCCGGATGGCATCCCCTCTTTAGTCTTCGTCTATCGGTAACTTTACTTGGGGCTATATTTTTATTCACCACATGATATGTGTTTTGCTTGGAGCGTCATTTTATTTTCTTTTGTTTTTCTTGCTTTATGAATAAAATATCAAGATATGAAATTCTTAAATGTTAGAGTGTCTTCACATAGTTGCATAATTATTCAACTACTCATTGATCTTCACTTATATCTTTCGGAGTAGTTTGTCGTTTGCTCTAATGCTTCACTTATATCTTTTAGAGCACAATGGTGGTTTTATTTTGTAGAAATAGATGAACTCTCGTGCTTCACTTATATTATTTTGAGAGTTCTAAACAGCATGGTAATTTGCTTTGGTTATGAATTTAGTCCTAATATGATGGGCATCCAAGAGGGATATAATAAAAACTTCCATATAGAAAGTGCATTGAATACTATGAGAAGTTTGATACTTGATGATTGTTTTGTGATATGAAGATGGTGATATTAGAGTCATGCTAGTTGAGTAGTTGTGAATTTGAGAGATACTTGTGTTAAAATTTGTGATTCCCGTAGCATGCACGTATGGTGAACCGTTATGTGATGAAGTCGGAGCATGATTTATTTATTGATTGTCTTCCTTATGAGTGGCGGTCGGGGACGAGCGATGGTCTTTTCCTACCAATCTATCCCCCTAGGAGCATGCGCGTAGTACTTTGTTTCGATAACTAATAGATTTTTGCAATAAGTATGTGAGTTATTTATGACTAATGTTGAGTCCATGGATTATACGCACTCTCACCCTTCCACCATTGCTAGCCTCTCTAATACCGCGCACCTCTTCGCCGGTATCATACACCCACCATATACCTTCCTCAAAACAGCCACCATACCTACCTATCATGGCATTTTCATAGCCATTCCGAGATATATTGCCATGCAACTTTCCACCGTTCTGTTTATTATGACACGCTCCATCATTGTCATATTGCTTTGCATGATCATGTAGTTGACATCGTATTTGTGGCTAAGCCATCGTTCATAATTCTTTCATACATGTCACTCTTGATTCATTGCACATCCCGGTACACCGCCGGAGGCATTCATATAGAGTCATATTTTGTTCTAAGTATTGAGTTGTAATTCTTGAGTTGTAAGTAAATAAAAGTGTGATGATCATCATTATTAGAGCATTGTCCCAGTGAGGAAAGGATGATGGAGACTATGATTCCCCCACAAGTCGGGATGAGACTCCGGACGAAAAATAAATAAATAAAAGCGGCCAAAGAAGCCCAAATAAAAAAAGAGAAAAAAGAGGCCATAAAAAAGGCCCAAATAAAAAAATAAAAAATGAAAGAAAAAGAGAGAAGGGACAATGCTACTATCCTTTTACCACACTTATGCTTCAAAGTAGCACCATGATCTTCATAATAGAGAGTATCATATGTTGTCACTTTTATATACTAGTGGGAATCATTCATTATAGAACTTGGCTTGTATATTCCAATGATGGGCTTCCTCAAAATGCCCTAGGTCTTCGTGAGCAAGCGAGTTGGATGCACACCCACTTAGTTTCTTTTTGAGCTTTCATACACTTATAGCTCTAGTGCATCCGTTGCATGGCAATCCCTACTCACTCACATTGATATCTATTGATGGGCATCTCCATAGCCCGTTGATACGCCTAGTTGATCTGAGACTATCTTCTCCTTTTTTTCTTCTCCATAACCACCATTCTATTCCACCTATAGTGCTATGTCCATGGCTCATGCTCAGGTATTGCGTGAAGATTGAAAAAGTTTGAGAACATCAAAAGTATGAAACAATTGCTTGGCTTGTCACCGGGGTTGTGCATGATTTAAATATTTTGTGTGATGAAGATAGAGCATAGCCAGACTATATGATTTTGTAGGGATAGCTTGCTTTGGCCATGTTATTTTGAGAAGACATGATTGCTTGGTTAGCATGCCTGAAGTATTGTTTTTTTAACGACTTGCCTGAAGTATTGTTGTTTTCATGTCAATATTAAACTTTTCTCTTGAGTCTTATGGATTTGGATATTCTTGCCACAATAAAGATTATATTGACAAATATGTTAGGTAGCATTCCACATCAAAAATTCTGTTTTTATCATTTACCTACTCGAGGACGAGCAGGAATTAAGCTTGGGGATGCTGATACGTCTCCAACGTATCTATAATTTTTAATTGTTCCATGCTATTATATTATCTGTTTTGGATGTTTATGGGCTTTATTAAACACTTTTATATTATTTTTGGGACTAACCTATTAACCCAGAGCCCAGTGGCAGTTCCTGTTTTTTCCCTTGTTTCAGTGTTTCGTAGAAAAGGAATATCAAACGAAGTCCAAACGGAATGAAACCTTCGGGAAAGTTATTTTTGGAAAGAAAGCAATCCGGGAGACTTGGAGTGCACGTCACAGGATCAACGAGGAAAGCACGAGGCAGGGGGGCGTGCCCACCCCCCTGGGTGCGCCCTCCACCCTCGTGGCTCCCCTGATGTATTTCTTCCTCCTATATATACCAATATACCCTAAAACCTTCGGGGAACATAATAGATCGGGAGTTCCGCTGCCGCAAGCCTCTGTAGCCACCAATAATCAATCGGGACCCTGTTCCGGCACCCTGCCGAGGGGGGAACCCTCACCGGTGGCAATCTTCATCATCCCGGCGCTCTCCATGACGAGGAGGGAGTAGTTCACCCTCGAGGCTGAGGGTATGTACCAGTAGCTATGTGTTTGATCTCACTCTCTCTCTCGTGTTCTTGATTCGGCACGATCTTGATGTATCGCGAGCTTTGCTATTATAGTTGGATCTTATGATGTTTCTCCCCCTCTACTCTCTTGTAATGGATTGAGTTTTCCCTTTGAAGTTATCTTATCGGATTGAGTCTTTAATGATTTCAGAACACTTGATGTATGTCTTGCGTGGGATAACCGAGGTGATAATGGGTTATTCTATTGATTCACTTGATGTATGTTTTGGTGATCAACTTGCGGGTTCCGCCCATGAACCTATGCATAGGGGTTGGCGCACGTTTTCGTCTTGACTCTCCGGTAGAAACTTTGGGGCACTCTTTGAGGTTCTATGTGTTGGTTGAATAGATGAATCTGAGATTGTGTGATGCATATCGTATAATCATACCCACGGATACTTGAGGTGACATGGGAGTATCTAGGTGACATTAGGGTTTTGGTTGATGTGTGTCTTAAGGTGTTATTTTACTATGAACTCTAGGGCTGTTTGTGACACTTATAGGAATAGCCCAATGGTTGATGTGTGTCTTAAGGTGTTATTTTACTACGAACTCTAGGGCTGTTTGTGACACTTATAGGAATAGCCCAATGGATTGATCGGAAAGAATAACTTTGAGGTGGTTTCGTACCCTACCATAATCTCTTCGTTTGTTCTCCGCTATTAGTGACTTTGGAGTGACTCTTTGTTGCATGTTGAGGGATTGTTATATGATCCAATTATGTTATTATTGTTGAGAGAACTTGCACTAGTGAAAGTATGAACCCTAGGCCTTGTTTCCTAGCATTCCAATACCGTTTACGCTCACTTTTATCATTAGTTACCTTGCTGTTTTTATAATTTCAGATTACAAAAACCTATATCTACCATCCATATTGCACTTGTATCACCATCTCTTCGCCGAACTAGTGCACCTATACAATTTACCATTGTATTGGGTGTGTTGGAGACACAAGAGACTCTTTGTTATTTGGTTGCAGGGTTGTTTGAGAGAGACCATCTTCATCCTACGCCTCCCACGGATTGATAAACCTTAGCTTATCCACTTGAGGAAAATTTGCTACTGTCCTACAAACCTCTGCACTTGGAGGCCCAACAACGTCTACAAGAAGAAGGTTGCGTAGTAGACATCAGTCCCACCAAAAATCTTCATCCCGGACTCATCGAGTTGATCACATACACTTCCTAAGCCAAACCCTAGTATTTCGGTTCTACCGATATGGATCTCGGTCTCACCGAGTGTAGGATCGAAAGTAGGTCTAGAGGAGGGGTGATTAGACTACTTGACCAAATAAAAATCTAGCCTTTTCCCAATTTTAAGTCTTGGAAGATTTTAACAACTTAGCACAAGTCAAGCAATCAACCTACACATGCAATTTTAAGAGTGTAGCAGCGGAAAGTAAAACATTGCATATGAACGTAAAGGGAAGGGTTGGAGAAGGCAAACAATGTAGACACGGAGATTTTTGGCGTGGTTCCGATAGGTGGTGCTATCGTACATCCACGTTGATGGAGACTTCAACTCACGAAGGGTAGCTGTTGCGCGAGTCCACGAAGGGCTCCACCCACGAAGGGTCCACGAAGAAGCAACCTTGTCTATCCCACCATGGCCATCGCCCACGAAGGACTTGCCTCACTTGGGTAGATCTTCACGAAGTAGGAAACCTCCTTGACCTTACAAACTCCTTGGTTCAACTCCACAATCTTGTCGGAGGCTCCCAAGTGACACCTAACCAATCTAGGAGACACCACTCTCCAAAAGGTAATAGATGGTGTGTTGATGATGAACTCCTTGCTCTTGAGCTTCAAATGATAGTCTCCCCAACACTCAACTCTCTCTCACAGATTTAGCTATGGTGGAAAGATGATTTGAGTGGAAAGCAACTTGGGGAAGGCTAGAGATCAAGATTCTTGTGGTTGGATTGGAATGTCTGTATATCAATACATGAGTAGGTGGTTCTCTCTCAGAAAATGAGTAGTGGAAGTGTAGGCACGTTTTGATGGCTCTCTCACAAATGGAGAAGGGGGTGGAGGGGTATATATAACCTCCACACAAACTCCAACCGTTACACACATTTTACCCAACTCGGTCATACCGAATAGGAGAACTCGGTGAGACCGATTTAGTTCAAAATGTGAACGTTAGGTATATCGGTGGGACCGACCGGAACAACTCGGTGGGACCGATGTGCTAGGGCTAGGGCAAAACCTCATCTCGGTGAGACCGATTGCATGAACTCGGTGAGACCGATTTCAGCAAAGATCAAACAGAGAGTTGGTCAAGCAAACTCGGTGGGACCGATTGCACATTTCGGTGAGAGCGAAATAATTACAACAAGCAAAAGAGAGTTTGCAAGGCCATCTCGATGAGACCGAGATCCGTATCAGTGTGACCGAACTGTCTAGGGTTTCTAGCAGTGGCTATGTCAACTGAACTCGGTGGTGCCAGATAGATCAAATCGGTGGGGCCGAGATTGACTTTGAGTTTTGGACAAATGTGGAAATGAGAAAGTGGTTGAGGGTTTTGGAGCAATATCACTAAGCACTTTGAGCAAGTAGACCATTAAGCAACACCTCATCCCCTTTTAATAGTATTGGCTTTCCTATAGACTCAATGTGATCTTGGATCACTAAAATGAAATGAAGAGTCGTGAGCTTTTGCCAATCTTTGTCCTTAGCATTTTGAAGGGTCCACATCTCTAGACCATGCCATGCCAATCATTGAACTTTCTGAAATATTTAACTTGAATGGATATTAGTTCAATGAGCTATATGTTGTTATGAATTACCAAAACCACCCGGGGATTAGTTGCACTTTCAATCTCCCCCTTTTTGGTAATTGATGACAACATATAGATCAAAGCTTCGAGAAATGATAATATGAATGAAATACATCGTCGCTTTGAGAAGTATGTGATAAGCAAGAGCTCCCCCTAAATTTGTGCATTATTTAAAATTTTCTTTTGAATGCAAATGCACAATCGATTAGGATCATGGGCCACTCTTCCATGCCGCATACATCATGGTGGAGCGCTCAAAATGATAAGAGTTAAATAACATGCACTCATCACACGGGAACATGATTGATCATACACAAATATCATAGATATCATCATGCAAGCACACATTAAGGCATAGTATGATAAACACATGATCATAAGAGTATCTCACGAGCAAAACACAAATTGTAGCATAGGAATTTAAACAAGCAAACGATCAAGTAGCAAGAGAGGCAACAAAAGGCAAAACTCTCTCTCTCTCTCTCGAAGCCTAATGAACTATACACTTTCTCCCCCTTTGGCAACAAGTTACCAAAAAGCTTGAAAATGCATAGTGCTATACGGCACTCTAGGCACGATGGCTGGTTGCTCCGGTGTGCGTAGATGGCGCGGAGAGGAGTCCATCTGCAAAAGCTTCGGCAAAGGTTTATGGAGCTGGAGGAGTTGAAACTGGAGGTGCAATAGTGGCAGTTGCTGCAGGTGCTGAAAGTGTAGTACTAGTGTCACTGACAACTGGCACTGTTGAAGACCTTTGTGCCCTTGGCACTCTTTGAAAGGTATTTGTGGTAGGTCTATCATTCATGTCCTCAACTTCTTCCTGGAGCTTCTCCACAGTGGTCTGGATCTCTGTGACCTTCACATCTAAATCATGAAATTTTGTCTCAATGATCCTTTCAAGACTCTCTTGATTTTGAGTCATGGTGGCCAAGCCCTTCTCAATTCTCACAGTAGCCTCAAGCAGATAACTGAGTTGATCTTGCTTGGTCTTGAGCATCACTTGTGAACCATCTGGTGCACTGGTTGACTTTTCTGCTTTTGCAGCCTTTGGTATCTCTCTCTCTCTTCTCCTGAGCTTCTGCACATGTAGGATGAGATGCATCCATGACAATCTCATTGTCCTCAAATTCTGGCCTCAGGGGAAGATGCTCTTTATCAAGAAGATATGTCCCAGTTCCCATCTTGGAATTGATCAACATCTGTATGTGAGGGGCATATCCACATGATCTCTCCTAATCAGCAGTTGTTCTCTTCACTGTTTCAACAATCAAACTCATCACTTTGAACTTTGAACTTCTGAGGTACATCAAACATGTGGAGCAAGTTGATTGAGTGACCACGGATCATCCTATGATCTCCTGACTTGGGCAAAAGAGTGTGCCTCAAGATGGTGTTGATGGTGGTCAGACCAGATAGCATATAGTATATTGATCCAAACTTATGTGTCTCCAAGGCCTCATCAGGAATAGTCTTGTACATGTTGGCCATGGAGTTGTGATCCTTCCTAGGCTTGGCATATACATCAATGTCATTTTCATCTTCCTTAGGGGCATTGATCAACTTGGCCCACTCAGAGATTGTAGATTGATATTTAGTTCCTTCAGTCATCCAGACAATCTTTCCATCTGGGTAGAAGTGAGCAGTGGAATAGAATTGCATGATCATCTCATCGTTCCAGTTGGTCAACTTCTGACCAACAAACTTGTCCACTTCATTCATCCTGAAGCTCTCATGTTCACCTGGGAAGTAGTCCTCATTGTCATCAATGTACTCCCAGTCAACCCTCTTCATATCACAGATAATGGGCTTCTTGTCCAACAAGACTGTCTCATAGAAGTCCTGTTGTTCCTTGGTGTGAAAACGATAGCCTACAGCAGTCCTCCTCCTGTTAGCATAGGGATCCATCTGTCTCCATAATCTCAGACCTACATCCTTCCTTTCCTTCATGTTTTCAGCCACTGGATGATCATCATCGTGTCTGGAATCTTGGGCTTCAATTTTCTAAGCACTTGCTCCTCTTCATCTTCTTGAGCCTCAAGCACTGGGGCCTTGTTTTCCTCAGCAGCAGGGATTTTCCTGGTAGATCTCTTTGGTGAAGATGGTTTTGGAGCTTGATCTTGAGCTGAAGGCTTGGGGGCAGACTTGGGCTTAGATGAATCAGCCCAAGTCCTTATGGCATACCCCATAAGCTTTTGTGTCTTTGGTGGAGGTGCAGCTGGCTCTTCCTCCTCCTCATCTTCATTTGATGAATGCTTTTCAAACTCAGCCATTGGACCTACAAGTTCGCACCATCTTCCTCCTTTCCTTTCTTTCTTCTCCTTTCCAGCACCGCTTGCTGCAGCAACAGCTTCTTGCTCTTGAGCAACTCTAGACTGTCTGATTTTGGATACTGGTGCTCTCTTGGCTGGTAGCTTTTGCTTTTGTCCTGCCCTGGTGGCAGCAGCAGCAACATACTCCTTCTTGATCACTTTCTTCTTGGAAGTCACCTCCTCCTCAATGACAAAATCTTCATCCTCAGATTCTGAAGTTCTCTTCTTCCTTGTCCTGGTTGTTGCCTTAGGCAAGTTGTTGGGAGTGCTTCTGCTTCCATCATCATAACTGATGTTGGAGGGACTAGTGCCCTCACTAAGGTTGACATTCTCCTCAGACTTGTTCTGACTGTCACTGCCCTCTGACATAGCTGAATCTGAGTTGGGGTATAGATAGAGTGGATGAGCATCACAAAGTACAACTATTTTGCAAAAAATATTGAGACAAAAACTTAATTTTAGGTTTCTGCAGAAAGCATTTCAGAGCTACCGATATGACAAACTCGGTGACACCGAAGCACAAAACAGAGTCTAAACACGCAGTTTCGGTCAGACCGAAATGCAGTTCGGTGACTCCAAGATGCTAGGGTTTCATAGAGTAGGTGATTTCGGTCGCACCGACTAGTACACTTCAGTCAGACCGAGTGGTACTTGTGCAATGGCCTGGGTCAAATCGGTGAGACCGAGATCCTTAGATCGGTCGGTCTGAGATGAGTTCGGTGGAAACCTAACCCTAAGTTTTTGCATCAAATCTATTCTAAAGGATTCTTTCGGTGGATAGATTGATCTCACTCATGGAAAGAACAATGGCAAAGATCTTTGTGCAAGAATCGGAATAATGGAGCGCACAAAGAGGTCAAGTCTGTGCCCTAACTTGGCGACGAACTTGCTACGGCGACAACGGCGGTGAGATTTCCGTTGACGACGATGGAGACCAGCGGCAGGAGGCACCCACGACGACGGCGACGATCCGGAGACCAAGGGGCGGCAGAGCTGGGAAGGCGCGGCCGAGTGGTTTGGAGAAATTTCCAAATTTCAACCCGCGGTATATATACCCAGTCACTGTCGGTGTGACCGAGTGAAACGACTCGGTGGCACCGAGATGCAAAACTGCTAGCAGTTGCTGCAACTCGGTGTGACCGAATTTTTCTAATCGGTTGCATCGAGATGAAAACCTAGATCAACTTAATGAATTCGGTGAGACCGAGTGGGAGTGAGTTGTTCTGACCGAGATGCATTAATAGGTTTTGGAAGTTAAGACCTTGACGGATCAGTGCTCCGAGTGCTCCTCACCCGGAGGGTCCGAATTCGACTTGTTCAAACTTTGTGATGTAGCATGAATAGAGTTTGAGACGAGAAAAGCATAGATAATTAGAGGGAGTACTTAAGAATTTTTGTCCATCCATTTGGCAAAAACAAAACCAAATAATCAAACCAACAAATGGATGTCCTCGAATGGAGAAAATTATTCAACCAACATGCTCACACAATAAGATGGCAAATAAAACATGTGGCAAAGCATGCACGAACACTCTAGCATCTATCAAGCAATTGGCGATGACTAGGTCATCTATATATGAGTATATTGACTTAGGAGTCAAATGAGAACATTCCATCATAGATAATACTCATCATTTAAGCACAAGTGGGGCTACCACTTTTACATAAAGCATTGTTGTGTTCACACCATTAGAGTTTCTTTAGCTCAACTCTTAGAGCAAAGCTCCCCCTATATGTGATATCCCCCCTTAGAGGGATGAACTAACCTTGGGTTTTGTCAATGATGACTTCATGTAGGTGTTGAAGATGTGGATGCTCAATGTTGATGTAGATCATTTGGAGCAATCCATTAGAGTGAGTTACACTTTCAATACCTACATGGGTTAGTCCCACAAGGAACACACAAGGATCTCCATAGACATAGAGTGAAACACACATATGATGATGTCCATGAAAGCATTAGGTTACCTTGTCCCTTGTCTTACCAACAAGAGGGTTTGTGACTCCTTGAACTAGTGCAAGATATGGAAGTTGATTGCACTTGTCTTTGCCAAAATGAATATGAGTGAAGTATGTTGGCGGAGTCACCCTCAAGAACACTCTAGTTCTTCTTCTTTGGGACCCACATCAACTTGATGGGAATCCTTGGAGTTGTAGTTGTACTTGATGAAGTAGAACTTGATGTAGTCTTGGGAACCCACTTGACCAAGGCCTTAGGAGCTTCTTCAAATGAGTCAATCTCTTCTTGAAGCTTGTCCTTGCCTTTTAGCTTGTGGTCTTGTGGTGGAAGATCATCTTGAGCTTGTGTTCCCTTGAAAGAAGTGGGGTCATACTTCTCTTGTTGAGGAACAAACTTCATCTTGGGGTATTGATCTTCTTCCCACTCAACTCCATTGGCATTGAACTTTCATTCAAAACCAACACCTTGATTCTTCCGGTGCCTTCCTTGCTTGCGTACAATTTCCTCAAGTTGCTTACTTCCGGCAAGACTACTGTAAACATCTTTCTCTATGATTCCCTTCAATAAGCTATTTTCTTGCTCAAGTGTAACTTGGCAAAGAGAATCATTCGTGGAACCAAGATAACTACTAGAAGCAACAATATTGGATTTAGCATGATTATTGTTACTACTAGAAGAGGAATCTTTCTTGCTCTTGTTGCTAGTTTTTACTTGTGGCATGTAAGTAGACAAGAGTAAACGCTTGGCAATGTAAGAAGAACTTTTCTTTCGAAGATCATCATTGAATGCTTTTAAGAACCCATGCTCTTGCTCTAAATTGAGCTTCTCAAAGCGTATCTTCTCATGAGTCTTTAAAAGCTCTCGATGATCCTCTAAAGTAGATTCACGATCTAACTTAAGAGTGCTTAGTTCTTTAGTTAGACGCTCAATCTCCTTCTTATCATTGTCATTCGTTTCATCTTGATTAGCATGGTTAATAGCAAATTCATCATAGTTTTCATCACTAGTGTTGTCAACAATTAAATCATCATCACCTAGCAAATCATCTTCATCACTATTGAAATCAACGTACTCAAGGTGTGATACCTTAGGGCCTTTAGCCATGAAGCTTCTTCCAATTCCTTCATTTGGTGAGTCAAATATGTCGTAGGAGTTGGATGACACAAGTGCAAGACCGGCAACACCTTCATCTTGAGTATATTCGGAGTCACAGTGATAACTTCTCTTGGAGTAGTTGTCGGAGTCGGAACCGGATACCCATTCACCAACCTTGATGTCTTCGTCTTGTATAGCTCTTTGATGACTTGTCCTTCCTTTTCGAATCCTTGCATCTACTATGATCTCTACTCCTTCTCTCTCTTGTTGGCGATTCATCTCTTTTACATCTCCTTTTAGGTGAATCTTCTCTTCTCTTGTAGGGAGCCGTACACTCATTTGAGTAGTGTCCGAGTCTTCCACAATTGTAGCAATTGCGATCATGACTAGAAGATCTTTTGTCATTGTAGGACCTTGACTTGGAACTTCTCTCTTTGCTTCTACTCTTGTAGAACTTGTTGAAGTTCTTGACCATTAAGCTCAATTCTTCATTGAAGACTTGTTTCTCACTTGATTTTGTAGGAGCATCACATGAAGCTTTGTAAGCACCACTAGACTTGTTGTGAAGCTCTACCTTATCCTTGAGTGACATCTCATGAGCAACAATTCTACCAATGACTTCCATTGGCTTGAGATCTTTGTAGTTGGGCATCATTTGGGTCAAAGTGCACACGGTATCATATTTTCCATCCAAATCTCTTAGGATCTTCTTGATGATGAACCTGTTGGTCATCTCTTCGCTTCCTAAGCCGGCAATCCCATTTGTGATGAGAGCAAGCCTAGAGTACATCTCAGTGACTCCTTCACCATCCTTTATTTTGAACTTGTCAAGTTGACTTTGAAGCACATCCAATTTGGATTCCTTGACAGACTTGGTACCTTCGTGCATATCAACCAAAGTATCCCAAATTTCCTTTGCATTCTCAAGACGGCTGATTTTGTTGAATTCTTTGGGGCACAATCCGTTCAAGAGAATATCGCAAGCTTGAGCATTGTATTGAAACATCTTCAACTCTTCCGCGGACGCTTCACGATCCAGTTCTCTTCCATCCTCGAAGTATTCACCTTGCAAGCCAATACGCACAATAGCCCACAGCGGGGTTATGACCAAGAATATGCATTTCATCTTATGCTTCCAACTAGCAAAATTAGTACCATCAAAGTAAGGACCTCTACGATGGTAATTTCCCTCGCTAGATGCCATACTCTCCTAGGTTGTGAAACCAAGGCTACGATCACCAAAGCTATGGAAATCAAGGCAAATGGAGACCAAAGCTCTGATACCACTTGTAGGATCAAAATTAGGTGTAGAGGGGGTGATTAGACTACTTGACCAAATAAAAATCTAGCCTTTTCCCAATTTTAAGTCTTGGCAGATTTTAACAACTTAGCATAAGTCAAGCAATCAACCTACACATGCAATTCTAAGAGTGTAGCAGCGGAAAGTAAAACATTGCATATGAAGGTAAAGGGAAGGGGTTGGAGAAGGCAAACGCAATGTAGACACGGAGATTTTTGGCGCGGTTTCGACAGGTGGTGCTATCGTACATCCACGTTGATGGAGACTTCAACCCACGAAGGGTAACGGTTGCGCGAGTCCACGGAGGGCTCCACCCACGAAGGGTCCACGAAGAAGCAACCTTGTCTATCCCACCATGGCCATCGTCCACAAAGGACTTGCCTCACCCGGGTAGATCTTCACGAAGTAGGCGATCTCCTTGCCCTTACAAACTCCTTGGTTCAACTCCACAATCTTGTCGGAGGCTCCCAAGTGACACCTAACCAATCTAGGAGACACCACTCTCCAAAAGGTAATAGATGGTGTGTTGATGATGAACTCCTTGCTCTTGAGCTTCAAATGATAGTATCCCCAACACTCAATTCTCTCTCACAGATTTGGCTATGGTGGAAAGATGATTTGAGTGGAAAGCAACTTGGGGAAGCCTAGAGATCAAGATTCTTGTGGTTGGATTGGAATGTCTTGATATCAACACATGAGTAGGTGGTTCTCGCTCAAAAAATGAGCAGTGGAGGTGTAGGCACGTTATGATGGCTCTCTCACAAAAGGAGAAGGGGTGGAGGGGTATATATACTCTCCACACAAAATCCAACTGTTACACACATTTGACCCAACTCGGTCAGACCGAATAGGAGAACTCGATGAGACCGATTTAGTTCAAAATGTGAACGTTAGGAATATCAGTGGGACCGACTGGAACAACTCGGTGGGACCGATGTGCTAGGGCTAGGGCAAAACCTCATCTCGGTGAGACCGATTGCATGAACTTGGTGAGACCGATTTCAGCAAAGATCAAACAGAGAGTTGGTCAAGCAAACTCGGTGGGACCGATTGCACATTTCGGTGAGACCGAAATAATTACAACAGGCAAAAGAGAGTTTGCAAGGCCATCTCGGTGAGACCGAGATCCGTATCGGTGTGACCAAACTGTCTAGGGTTTCTGGCAGTGGCTATGTCAACTGAACTCGGTGGCGCTGGATAGATCAAATCGGTGGGGCCAAGTTTGACATTGAGTTTTGGACAAATGTGGAAATGAGAAAGTGGTTGAGGGTTTTGGAGCAATATCACTAATCACTTTGAGCAAGTAGACCATTAAGCAACACCTAATCCCCTTTTAATAGTGTTGGCTTTCCTATAAACTCAATGTGATCTTGGATCACTAAAATGAAAATGAAGAGTCTTGAGCTTTTGCCAAT
The DNA here is from genome assembly GCF_018294505.1 of Triticum aestivum. Taxonomy (NCBI): domain Eukaryota; kingdom Viridiplantae; phylum Streptophyta; class Magnoliopsida; order Poales; family Poaceae; genus Triticum; species Triticum aestivum. The sequence continues at coordinate 81,327,497 of NC_057805.1, forward strand.
CTTTGTCCTTCGCATATTGAAGGGTCCACATCTCTAGTCCATGCCATGCCAATCATTGAACTTTCTGAAATATTTAACTTGAATGGATATTAGTTCAATGAGCTATATGTTGTTATGAATTACCAAAACCACCCGGGGATTAGTTGCACTTTCACCGAGATGGCCTGACCAAGTTTCTATTGTGAAGTTGCTTCATTACGGAATTACCGAGATGAAACGATCGGAACTACCGAAATGAAGTCTTGCCCTAGCCATTGCACTTCGGTCACACCGTGATGTTCTGATCGGTCTCACTGAAACCTCCAACATTCGAATCTTTTACACTAGTTGGTCTCACCGAGTATTCGGACCGGTGTCACCGAGTTGGGTCAAAGACTTGTAATGGTTGGATCTTTGGGTTTAGGCTATATATACCCATCTACCCCCACTTACTCTCTAAGAGGGCCATCAGAACAAACCACCGCTTCCATTACTCATTTTCTGAGAGAGAACCACCTACTCATGTGTTGAGATCAAGAGATTCCAATCCTACCATTTGAACCTTGATTTCTAGCCTTTCCCAAGTTGCTTTCCATTCAATACCCTCTTCCACCAAAGCCAAATCAATGAGAGAGTGATTGAGTGTTGGGGAGACTATCATTTGAAACACAAGAGCAAGGAGTTCATCATCAACAACACCATCTATTACCTTTTGGAGAGTGGTGTCTCCTAGATTGGTTAGGTGTCACTTGGGAGCCTCCAAGAGATTGTGGAGTTGAACCAAGGAGTTTGTAAGGGCAAGGAGAGCGCCTACTTCATGAAGATCTACCCGAGTGAGGCTAGTCCTTCGTGGACGTAAGCCATGATGGAATAGACAAGGTTGCTTCTTCATGGACCCTTCATGGGTGGAGCCCTCCATGGACTTGCACAACTGTTACCCTCCGTGGGTTGAAGTGTCCATCAACGTGGACGTACGATAGCACCACCTATCGGAACCACACCAAGAATCTCCGTGTCTTCATTGTGTTTGATCTTTCATCTCTACCCCTTACTTTTCGCACAATTGCATGCTTTACTATTTTCGCTGCCCTATCTCTAGATATGCGTGTGTAGGAAGTCTTGGTGATATTTTAACTAGTGCCAAAATCTGCCTAAACTTCAAGAGAACTAAAAATTGCACCTTGGTTGGTTAAGAGTCTATTCAACCCCCTCTAGACCTATCTTCTCTGATCCTACAATGGTCTGTCCCGGGGGCACGGTGAGGGCCACTTAGTAGCAGCACGGGCTTTGTACACAGCGGTACTACTATCAACTTAGTAGCAGCTTGGGGTTTATACCCCACGCTACTACTTTGGCATGTCCCAGTGGGCACGGTGGGGAACAATTGGTAGTAGAGCAGGCTTTTTGATGTGCTACAACCATCATTCTGTTTTGCTACATGGGGGTTCAAGTGCATACAATTTTTGCTACATCCATCTTTCTGATGTGCTATGACCACATTTTGTTTTTGCTACATAGGGGGTTCAAGTGCATATTTTTTGCTACATCCATCATTTTTCTGATGTGCTACAACCATCATTTTGTTTTGCTACATCCATACTTTTTAAAGCTACATGCATGATTAGTGCAAGCTACATCTAAGATGACTTAATTTTTCGACACATGCCTTGTTAGGTACCGGCTAAGTTCCAGATGTTGGATGACAAGCACAAGGGGATTTTTGCAGCGGAGGTTGATGATGTAGTAGGCAAGCATGGCTGGGTTTAAAGGGATTGCAGTGCAACCAGATGGCCACTCTGCTTCATGATGTAGGAGATGCCATCACAGCTACCGACGAGCCCAATGTTTCCTTCCCAACACCTAGCATGGATGAAAATCGTGAGAAAGAGAGGGATGCTCAAGCTGCATCTACAGCTGCCGATATTATTATGAATAAAGATCAAGTCATTGGGGAGCTAAAAAGGAACCAAGAAGTTGCAATAGATGTTGGTCACACTCGTGAGCAACAAAGCGCGAGTATCAAGGTAGAAGGCAACGTGTCACCTCGGAGCCCTCCACTCTTCTATGATGCACCCAGGAGTGCGACAGTCGGGATTTGGGACAATGAGCCTTCTATGAGCTGTTCCCAAGGGGTTTCGAGGACTACGAGTTGATGCATTGCATGCATGAGCCTACAAACAAGAATAGCACAGTCAGCCCCCTCTATCCCAACATCCCTGTTTTTCCTGTATCAGACGATGATGAGAGCCCTGTGAAAGTGCAACTAATCCCCGAGTGCTTTTGGCAATTAATAACAACATATATGTCATTGATCTAATGAACATTGATGACAGATTTCAGAAAAGATCAATGATTAGCATGGCATGGACTATTGGACGTGGACCCCTCAAAATGTGAAGTACAAATTTGGCTACCCCAAGACTCTACATTTTTGGTTTAGTGATCCAAGATCACATTGAGTCCCTTAGGAAAGCCAATACTATTAAAAAGGAGTGAGGTATTGTTGATGAGGTTGTTGCTCAAAGTGCTCAATGATATTGCTCCAAAAACCCTTAGTCACTTTCCCAAATCACATATGTCCAAACCCCTAATTCATCATTTCGGTCCCACCGATACATTCCATTCTAGACACACCGAGATGACTCTTCTACTGCCACAGCCAAGACCCTAACACCTCCGTCTGACCGAAACGTCTCTCGGTCCCATCGAGATGGCCTGGCCAAGTTTCTGTCATGAAATCACTTCATTTCGGAATCACCGAGTGAAACTGATCGGAATTACCGAAACGAGGCTCTGCCTTTGCCATTGCACTTCGGTCCCACCGAGATGGTATAATCGGTCTCACCAAAAACACTAACGGTCAAGTCTTTTGCACTAGTCGGTCTCACTGAGTTTATCACTTTGGTCCCACTGAGTTAGGTTAAAAGCTTGTAACGGTTGAATTTTTGGTGCTGCATATTTATACCTCTCCACCACCACTTACTCTCTAAGACAGCCATCAGAACGAAACACAACTTCCACCATTCATTTTCTGAGAGAGAACCACCTGCTCATGTGTTGAGATCAAAAGATTCCATTCCTGCCATTTGAACCTTAATTTCTAACCTCTTCAAGTTGCTTTCCACACCAATCCTTCTCTTACCCAAGCCAAATCTGTGTGAGAGAGATTGAGTGTTGAGGAGACTACTAATCATTTTCTGGTACTTTCAAGCAGGGTATACTCAAGAAAGACCCATCAAGCTTCTAACCAAGTGTACTCACGACTGAGCTTCAAAGGGCTATCACTAAGTACAAGGTTCAAAAATTTGACATAGTAAGTTCCTACATGCCTTTTTTGGTTCATATCACAAATACTCTCAAATATGTATCCAATGATGCGAATTAGATTTTGTTTAGGTGATGAGTCCCTTTGCCTTCTTTTGCATTTTTCAGCTCTTCCTCACAATTGTTCATGGGTGTCATTGGATAGTCGTTTGCGCAAACTTGCTTCACAAGCAGTGGGATGTATTCGACTCATTGAATGCCAAAGGGAAACCATCTACCTTGAAGAGGCAGGCCAACCACTTGGTCAGATCTTCTCTATTTTATATTAGTGCCTTTCCTCGCTTTGTCTACATAATTTTCCTGCTGCATCTTTACATGTTTCATTTTTTTCAAACTTTTTGTATGTGATTTTGGTGGTAGATCACAAACTTTGTAACTCTTGCACAAGAGTGTGATGAATTCAATGTCAATGTTGCATACTTCACCCGGGTTGACCTAGAGGACTACCCAAAGCAAAATAACCTATGAGTTTCTCTGCGCTTTGCTTCAATCATGTGTTCCTTTGAAACAAGTTGGTTGTTTCCACTATATACGAGATTGTCATATTTTCTTAACTCACAAGTATGTTGTGGTTTCTCCAAGCTCAAATATGTGGAGAACTTTGATGGAAAGGCAGTGAAAGAGTTTAAGCAAGTATCCATCAATTTTTTTTCTTTGCATTTTGTTAAAATATAGTTTTTGTTTTCAAAACTTATGCAGCAAAAGAATAGCTAGTAACATATACTACTTCTCGTGCATTCATTTTTACAGGAAGACATCCCACTGTACCGCATGGAAGTGGCATACAACCATTTCATTCACCCACTCAACAATGCCCCAAAGGAGTGTGCATTCAAGGAAGAGTTCGCGGACTGATTTTTGCAAGGTCGAAGACGAACAAGCTTCTTAGGTCTAGTTCATGTCTCAGGTGGTAGCATTTTGATAGTATAAGAGTAGCGTGTTTTGCTATATGTAAACCGATGATACTTTCAGAACATTGGTCCTTCTGTAAAGCCATGATAACTCCGACGAACTTTCTGTGTTTTGGGTATGTATGTACCAATGGTACTTGTTGGTTTGTAAGTTTGAATTTGGATCAAGCATTTGCTACCAACATGCTTACACCAGATCCATTGCTAAAGTTTATACTTTTTTTGCTGCAACTACATTATAAAATTGTTTCAGACTTCATCCAACAAAGTTGCAAGGGGAAGTTCTTTTTTTTCTTGAAACCTATTTTTAAACAAACTAAGAATGCTTCATTGACACAATTTATTTGTTGGAAGATCAGAAAAAAGAGCTATAACCTTGCTAAAGGTTTGTTGCAAAGCCCAAGATCATCCTTTTTTACCAAACAAGTTTCCAGTGTAAAATAGTTGCATCACTGCAAGTTTTTTGCTGGAAGCATAATCTAAAAGAGCTTCAACAGTAATCTTTTTTACAAAAATTTGTTACAAGTATTTCTTTCTAACTGTAATGCTAAATTCCTGCAACAAATATAATCACAAAAAAAGATACATGCACTCTAAAATTTGCTGCAATGCTAAAGCACCACACATTTTTAACCCAAAAGGTTTTTTGCCGGTAGGTTTTCTGCTGAAAACATAATTTTAAAAAGATTCAACCATGATTTTTTGAATCCTCATAACCTTGCAAACATAATCAACCTACAGAGCAGGAGCACGTAGTGTTGCATCCTTCAAACAAAAATCTTGCTCTGCTATCTGTTTTTGCTACAAGTGATTATATTTTTTTACAAGCATGCCTGCTTTTTCAATGTTCTTAAAAATTTAAAAAATAAACCACGCAACCATGCAAGGCTCATGCTACATTACGACATGCTACAACCATCACCATCAATAAGTAAGTTCCACAAACTTATAAGAATCTTTTTAAATCTACTCTCATAAAAGTAACATTTTGCTTTTTCAATCCACGCATCTAGTAATATGTTGCAATCCCACAAAAAAGCTACAACTACTCAATACATATGTTGTAAAAATTTATAATGCTTGCATATGCAGAGAAACCAGGGGGGTTACAAAGCAATACATCATTTTTTCTGCATGAATCATCCTAAAGGGTAAGAATTGTTTCGACATTTAGAGCTTTTGCGGTCGCACTTGCAGCAAGCATAGCAGCAAGGAGTTGGCAGCTCTTGACGTTGTGATCCTCATGTTCACAATACTTGCATGGAGTCTTCTTTCCCCTTGGCTTCGTCCTTCTTTTCTTTCTTCTCCATTTCATCTTCTCGTAGCTCAATGAGTGGCTTCATTCGCTTATCTCTTTTTCCTTTGGCCTCCCTTTCTTGGGTGACTTTGGTGCGTTCCGCAATCCTACGAGGGTGGATCCCGCAGCCCTATATTTGACCACCTGAAGCCTGCGCTTGTTCATTTGCTTCATAACCTTGGACTTCTTCGTTTCCTGCAACCCCATCCTTGATCTAGCTTTCATTACAGCAACCCCAACCTTGCCCTGCTCAATTAGGCCAAAAACAAAATTATTAGCTTCATCACTGAAAAATGCATGAGAAGTGATGTCTACTACACAACCTTCTTCTTGTAGACGTTGTTGGGCCTCCAAGTCCAGAGGTTTGTAGGACAGTAGCAAATTTCCCTCAAGTGGATGACCTAAGGTTTATCAATCCGTGGGAGGCGTAGGATGAAGATGGTCTCTCTCAAGCAACCCTGCAACCAAATAACAAAGAGTCTCTTGTGTCCCCAACACACCCAATACAATGGTAAATTGTATAGGTGCACTAGTTAGGCGAAGAGATGGTGATACAAGTGCAATATGGATGGTAGATATAGGTTTTTGTAATCTGAAAATATAAAAACAGCAAGGTAGCAAGTGATAAAAGTGAGCGTAAACGGTATTGCAATGCTAGGAAACAAGGCCTAGGGTTCATACTTTCACTAGTGGAAGTTCTCTCAACAATAATAACATAATTGGATCATATAACAATCCCTCAACATGCAACAAAGAGTCACTCCAAAGTCACTAATAGCGGAGAACAAACGAAGAGATTATGGTAGGGTACGAAACCACCTCAAAGTTATTCTTTCGGATCAATCTATCATAGAGTTCGTACTAGAATAACACCTTAAGATACAAATCAACCAAAACCCTAATGTCACCTAGATACTCCAATGTCACTCAAGTATCCGTGGGTATGATTATATGATATGCATCACACAATCTTAGATTCATCTATTCAAACCAACACAAAGTACTTCAAAGAGTGCCCCAAAGTTTCTACCGGAGAGTCAAGACGAAAACGTGTGCCAACCCCTATGCATAGGTTCATGGGCGGAACCCGCAAGTTAATCACCGAAACATACATCAAGTGGATCACGTGATATCCCATTGTCACCACAGATAAGCACGGCAAGAGGCTTGCGGCGGCGGAACTCCCGATATATTCTGTTTTTTGGAGGTTTCAGTATTTATAGGATTTTTTGGCATAGGTCTCACATCAGGGGGGTCTCCGAGTTGTCCACGAGGAAGGGACCCACGCCCAGGGGGTGGGCGCGCCCCCCACCCTCGTGGGCAGCCTGGAACTCTCCTGGCCCAACTCTTTTACTCTGGGGCTTCTTTTGGTCTAGAAAAAATCATCAAAAATTGGCACGTCAATTGGACTCCGTTTGGTACTCCTTTCTTGTAAAACTCAAAAACAAGGAAAAAACAGAAACTGGCACTGGGCTCTAGGTTAATAGGTTAGTCCCAAAAATCATATAAAAGTGCATAGTAAAGCCCATACAACATCCAAGATGGATAATATAATAGCATGAATACTTCATAAATTATAGATACGTTGGAGACGTATCAAGAAGCAAGGTTGCCAAACTTCCTCTAAAGAGAGTTGAACTTGAGGATGTTTCTCTTAGGGATGCCAAAGTGCATAGCCCTATGCCCAGCGCCCGCATCAGGTGCATGGTCAGTTGCTCTCTGAGACCATGTTTCAATCATGTAAGTCGTGGGTATTGTTTGTACATTCAGGTGCACCATGACATGGATGATATGTGGGCAGATTAGCCCATACATCTCAAACATGTTGCAGCTACACATGTACCTCCCATCCTCAGGAGTAACATGCATAATGTACTATTTAAGTTTGAGGCCATTGTTTGCAACAAGACGAAACCAATGTGCATACCCTCAGACCTGATATTACAGTCCAAAGCCTATTGATTTAGCCAAGAGCTTTTGAAACTTGGAAAATACCTCTCTAGTATAGAATTTTGGAGACTGCTTTTTAATGTTGTAACTACAAACAAAAAAGCTTCCAACATGAACAAAGTTTTCTACATATATTTTAAAGGAAAGCTGCAACCAAACTATACTACCAATGAGCAAAAAAGATGCCTAGAAAAACATGATTTTTGGACTTACTTTCTCCATAGTAGTGGCCTCATCATTTCATTGATGAAGCCACATTGTCCTCACGATCTAGCATTAGCTCCTGGCAAAGCTCAAACTATTGCACGAACGTCCAAACCGAGTCTCCATGATGATTTAAGGTCTTGAAGTAGGAATTCAGCCCCTCAGACCGCCCGGTTGTGCCTGTGAATGGGAAGAACTTATGCCTAAAGTAATCTAGAGCCCATGTCTTCCTGGTGTTCCACATGTTTTTGAGGTGATTCTTATCAGCCAAACCACAAAATTGGACCATCTGATACCACCTTTCTTCAAACTCCTCGACAATATCTGAACTGTTGATGCAACTATAGAATGCTTCAGCAAAAGGCTCATCATTGCCAGCATCTTCTCTAGCTTTGTTATCGCAACCTGAAAAGCGTGCCACTTGCAACATCTGTGCGTTGAGTTTGGTAACACCATGGAGATGGCTTTCTATATTGCTTAGTCATGATTAGTCATAATGTTTAGTGGATGCTCGTTATTCATTTCCAACATCGACTGCTCAAAGACCCATTTGAAAGTTTCAATCTTCTCATTAGGTAGCGAAGCACACCCTAAGCAGATCATGTGTGTGTGTGTGGTTGTTAATCCCAACAATCGCCGCAAAAGGAAGGTTGTAGCGATTGATGACCCACAAGTATAGGGGATCTATCGTAGTCCTTTCGATAAGTAAGAGTGTCGAACCCAACGAGGAGTAGAAGGAAATGACAAGCAGTTTTCAGTAAGGTATTCTCTGCAAGCACTGAAATTATCGGTAACAGATAGTTTTATGATAAGGTAATTCGTAACGGGTAACAAGTAACAAAAGTAAACAAGGTGCAGCTAGGTGGCCCAATCCTTTTTGTAGCAAAGGACAAGCCTGGACAAACTCTTATATAAAGGAAAGCGCTCCCGAGGACACATGGGAATTATCGTCAAGCTAGTTTTCATCATGCTCATATGATTGGCGTTCGTTACTTTGAAAATTTGTTATACGGGTGGACCGGTGCTTGGGTACTGCCCTTCCTTAGACAAGCATCCCACTTATGATTAATCCCCCTTGCAAGAATCCGCAACTACGAAAGAAGAATTAAGGTAAACCTAACCATAGCATGAAACATATGGATCCAAATTAGCCGCTTACGAAGCAACACATAAACTAGGGTTTAAGCTTCTGTCGCTCTAACAACCCATCATCTAATTATTACTTCCCAATGCCTCCCCCTAGGCCCAAACAATGGTGAAGTGTCATGTAGTCGACGTTCACATAACACCACTAGAGGAAAGACAACATACATCTCATCAAAATATTGAACGAATACCAAATTCACATGACTACTTATAATAAGACTTCTCCCATGTCCTCAGGAACAAACGTAACTACTCACAAATCATATTCATGTTCATAATTAGAGGGGTATTAATGTGCATAAAGGATCTGAACATATAATCTTCCACCGAATAAACCAACTAGCATCAACTACAAGGAGTAATCAACACTACTAGCAAGCCACAGGTACCAATCTGAGGTTTTGAGACAAAGATCAGATACAAGAGATGAACTAGGGTTTGAGAGGAGATGGTGCTGGTGAAGATGTTGATGGAGATTGACCCCCTCCCAATGAGAGTATCGATGGTGATGACAATGGTGACGATTTCCCCCTCCCGGAGGGATGTTTCCCTGGCAGAACAGCTCCACCGGAGCCTTAGATTGGTTCCGCCAAGGTTCCGCCTCGAGACGGCGGCGCTTCGTCCCGAAAGCTTCCTTTTGAATTTTTTTCCAGGGAAAAAGACACCTTAGACCAGAAGATGGGCATCGGGGGGCTTCCAGGTGGCCCACGAGGCAGGGGGTAGGGCGTGCCCTCCACCCTCGTGGACAGTAGGTGGCCCCCCTCTGGTGCTTTCTTCACCCAATATTTTTAATATATTCCAAAACTGACTTTCGTGGATTTTCAAGACTTTTGGAGTTGTGCATAATAGGTCTCTAATATTTGCTCCTTTTCCAGCCCAGAATTCCAGCTGCCGGCATTCTCCCTCTTCATGTAAACCTTGTAAAACAAGAGAGAAAAGGCATAAGTATTGTGACATAATGTGAAGTAATAGCCCATAATGCAATAAATATCGATATAAAAGCATGATGCAAAATGGACGTATCAGCGATTTCTACAGAATGTGGTGTCAAAAAACACACAATCTTTGTACTTTGGGTACAATGCGCCCATCAACCCAAAAGAGCGCCCCAACAGCTCCATCTTCCTCTAGCTTGGAAAAGAAGAAGTTGGGGTTCTCCACCTACCTTATCTTAAAGTACTCGATGGTCAGCTCCAAGTCATGCTCTGACAGGCCCTTTCGCAACTTTGCTCTTGCATTCGGCACATCTATCTTCACATACGGCAAACTCCTTGGACCGCAACACCGTGCATCTCCAAGCAAGTCCACCACATTTGTTGTTGATATCTTGCGGTAGTGCAGCGATGTGACGTATTTCATGTCTGCTTCCGGGATCTTCTTGTGAGAGCGGCAGAATGTCCGACGGCCCCGTTGCAACATTAGTGGGTGTGTGTGCTCGACCTCAAAAGTTGTCACAACCCAGCTACCATCTTGGAGGCTAACACCCATATGCTCCTTGCGATCGTAGCGCTGCAATATGTTTCTTTGCCTCTTGTTGCTCACATACATAGAGATGCCAACTTATTTGCTTGCTGATTTTTTATGACTAGCAGAGCTCATATCAGCACCATCACACTGATTTGTTGCAGCGCCATCAGAAATGCTTCCACCGGCATTCTTGAAAGGAGTTTTTCTGGAGTGTATGCACTCAAAAACTCTCTTAATTAAAATGCCCTTCTCCTTTGAGCCTCTACTCCTGTTGTGCCTTGATATCAATTTTAGTTTTAAAGCCCATCTTCATTGCATAATCATTGTACACTCGACGTGCTTCAGCAACATTGTCAAAACCCACTCCAACAAAAGGGACAATTGGTTGCGACCATACATCTTCATATGGTTCATCAACAAGTGTTGTAGCATTTTCATGGGCATTGTCATTGTCTCATCGACATCTTGGCCATTGTCATGAGTTGCACTATCCATGTTATGCTGCAATGTGTCTTCATTATGCATATTCGGAGGTTCATCTAGATCAATGCCATCTAGTTCTTCTTGCTCCACAGCATTTTGTAGATCATCATCAACAAAAATTGATGGCTCCGGAGTATCATTCTGCAACAAAATCAGTGCCCAAGTCAATTTTGTTGTTGCTTCAAAAACCATACGAAAAACGCCAACCATAGTGGATGCAGCATGTGAAGACAAATCTAGAACATGTTTATTGCTACAATCATAGCAAAATGTTTACAACCAGCACATGGTTTTTTGTTTTGCACCCATATATCATTTTTACTATCTTGTTTTTTAAGGCAATAGCAAATCATAACATAATGAAAGCATACATCCCATATAGCATACTATTTTTTTGTTTTTTATCCAACAAACATTTGAATGCAGTAGCATGCAGCATATATAGGGGGTCAAACAACTTGTAGCATGAAGTGTGTACCATCTTTTTTGTTTCCATTTTTTTGAACCACCTTTATGTAGCATGTAGCAAGTGATTATGTAGTTGTAACAAATATTTTCCTAGAAAACACATAAGAAACATTTCCTAGCATTATTCCAGTTTCAGATAATCCACACAAGTATGTTTTATTTACAACAATTTTTTCATGTGATGCTCATCAACTAAAATCAAGCATTGAAGCATATTTTATGAGAGAAAGCATCTAGGGTTTTCTTACCAGATCAAACTCGTCTCGGACATGGCTTGTTGCATGCTCGAAGAACACACCAGGGTTGACATACCATTGCAGCACCGGTCCACTACCACCTGCGTCTAGCCGCTTGAGAGGAATACAACCATGAACAGCAGCGGAGCTCATTGTAGAGATCGAGCCCATATCCATGGCAGCAAGCAACTGCTCATGGATGTAAAGACATGTTTGCAACAATCCATGGTTGCTTGGTACGTAGGGGAGTGATTGCTTGTATCTACATTGGTATTTCCCCGAAGAGGAGAGGATGATGTAGCACAACAACGGTAAGTATTTCCCTCAGTTATGAAACCAAGGTATCAATCCAGTAGGAGGATCCGCCAACTATGTAAGCAGTACGTTCACACAAATAACAAAAACTTGCTACCCAATGTGTAAGAGGGGTTGTCAATCCCCTCTGTGTTGAGATAGATTAAATTGTATGAGATTGGATAAATAGATCTAACAAAACGACATAATGAAATAGGTAAAGAAAAAGTGCAGCAAAGTATTTTTGGATTAATAGATCTGAAAATAATATGATAGGAAATAGATCCGGGGGCAGTAGATTTCACTAGAGGCTTCTCTCGAGGAAATGGCATATGGTGGGTAAAAAAATTACTGTTGGGCAATTGATAGAAAAGCAAATAATTATGACGATATCCAAGGCAATGATCATGTATATAGGCATCAGATCCAAGATTAGTAGACCGACTCCTTCCTGCATCTACTACTATTACTCCACACATCGACCGCTATCCAGCATGCATCTAGTGTATTAAGTTCATGAAGAAACGTAGTAATGCAATAAGAACGATGACATGATGTAGACAAGATCCATTCATGTAGGAATAGACCCCATCTTTTTATCCTTAATGGCAACGATACATGTGTGTCATGTCTCTTTCTGTCATTGAGATTGAGCACCGCAAGATCGAACCCATCACAAAGCACCTCTTCCCATGGCAAGAAATATCAATCTAGTAGGCCAAACCAAACCAAAGTTTCGGAGAAGAAATACGAGGCTATAACAATCATGCATATAAGAGTTCAACAAAGACTCGCATAATATTCATTGATAGATCTGATCATAAACTCATAATTCATCGGATCCCAACAAACACATCGCAAAAAAGATTTACATCAAATAGATCTCCCAGAACATTGAGGAGAACATTGTATTGAACATCAAAATGAGAGAAGAAGCCATCTAGCTACTGCCTACGGACCCATAGGTCTGTGGTAAACTACTCACGCATCATCGGAGGGGCAAGGGTGATGATGATGAACCCCTCTGTGATTGTTGACCCCTCCGGCAAGGTGCTGGAAAAGGCCTCTAGATTGGATCTCGTGGTTCTGGAACTTGCGGCGGTGGAAACTCTGATCTCTCAACTCCCCTAGGGTTTCTAGAATATTTGGGTATTTATAGAGCTGAGAGGCAGTGGAGGAGACTCCCGTGGGCCCCACTACCCACCAGGGTGCGCCAGGGGCCTCTGGCGCGCCCTGGTGCCTAGTGGGCCCCACGGGCTTCCTCTGGTGCAACTCTTGGGCCTCCTGGGTGTCTTCTGGGCAGAAAAATTCTCCAAAAAGTTTCACTGCATTTGGACTCCGTTTGATATGGATATTCTGCGAAGTAAAAAACAAGCAAAAAATAGCAACTGGCGCTAGGCACTATGTCAATAGGTTAGTCCCAAAAAATGATATAAATTTGCTATAAAATAAATATAAAACAACCAAGATTGATAATATAACAGCATGAAACAATAAAAAATTATAGATACGTTGGAGACATATCAGGGAGCCCCGTCTAGAGCTGAGCCAATTGCCGAAAGCAAATATCAGGCATGATCCGACCGCCACAACTGCCGCAAGGACATGACGGCGCAGGGGGAACGTATAGCTCCCCTGTTTTCCTCGGGGTGAGGGGGGAATAACGGTTGCAACACCTTTAAGTGTTTTTGCTGCAATGTTATGATGGTGGGAACGCAGCAGATCGTACGGCCTTGGCTCGCTGCATCGGGCGGCTCGGACGCAATCGGCCCAACTATTGGGCCGGCCGGCCGTCACCTACAATAAAAAGTAAGAATCATGCCTTATATCTTGTGTCTCTTTTTACTTAGTGTCTTTATTTTTTTAACACATTAGATACGTAGACGCTCATACATGTATGCATACACTCACCCCTATGAACGCACACATGCACAACCTACCTCTATGAGCACCTCCGAGAGACTGAGCCGGTGCATCATCTTGAGATAAACAAAGTCGTCACAGACACCTTCGTAGTCGAAGGGAACGTCTCCACCCACGAAACACACATCACTGGAAGGCCTAACATAAACCCAGGAAAATGCAAACACAAATGTAAAGTCTAGGACTTGAACCCTGATGGGCTGGGAAAACCACTGTCCTCCTAACCATCCAACCACAGGTTGGTTCGTTATGTTTTTACTTTTGCATTATGTATCATGACGGAATCAACATGTTATTAGCACGATGCACCACGGATCTATGAACTAAAACAACGGCAACAATCTCAAATAATAGGACCCTAATATTTAGCGACGGGTCGCCAGAGGGCTCCTCCCATCGAACATCTTTGTTCGTTGGAGAGAGTAGCTCACAGAGAAAGAATTGGCCACCCCTGATCAACCTGCAGGAGGAGGTGCCGGGGCGAACCCCCATTGGGCGAAAGGCCCATTTTACTGGGTTTTTAATGCATGAAAAAATACATATTTTCTTATAAAAACAGAGAAAAAATAAACTACGAGTGCCATGATATGGAAAATGAAAAATTCCATGCTACTTTATAAAACTGCATGCTAGTATGAAAAAACTTTTTTTTTCAATGGACCAATACAATGCCATATTGTAAAGAATTGATTTATTCGGTCCATTGTGCAAAAATCATGAAATAAATGCCATGTCAATGAGAAAAATAGAAAATGTCATGCCAAAAAAATGTTGTCCTCTTAATAATAAAACTACCATCGTGTTAAAAATAAAAATAACATGCCAATAATAATAATGGCATGCTTTTGATAATAAAGTGTAATCCTATTAATAATAAAACGACCATCCTCCTAAAAATAAAAATGCCATGTTATTAAAGAAAAAATGCCATGCTCTTAATGTTTAAAATGCCATCCTCTTAGTAATAAAAATAGTCACACTCTTAATCATAAAACTACCATCTCTTAATAATAATAAAATGCATGTTTTTTATTATAAAAATGACATGCTGCAAAAATAAGACTGCCACGTGAGAAATTACAAAAAGCATAGAAATTGTTGCACTACATATACTAAAAGTGCACATAGCAAGTTAAGAAAAGAAAAACCTCTAAAAAATAGGGATTTTTTAAATAAAAATAAGGATTTGGGTAAAAATCAAATAAAAAAATCTAAATTATAACAAAATTGTGTTTAAATACATATAGCGGTTTCATAGCACATGTTCACAACCATGCACTTGGTCAAGTCGTAAGCGCATGTGTCCCCCTCTACTAGAGGTGGTGAGTTCGCGGAGATATCTGGTGCTACCGGTGCACCAAACTCACTTTACACACTTTAATATGTTGAAAAAAAATGAAATTAACTTAGCACATCGACACAAAATTAATGTAGGTTGTCACAAAATTTCACGTCGAACTTCAAAACATAGCTCAGAAAACAAAAATGACAAATTCAACACTAAACTTATCAGTTTTATATCTCGAATAATGAGTCCAATTTCGATACGAAATTTGATGATTGATATTGTGTTAATGTGCTAGATTTTTTCTGATTTTAAAAAATTCTTTACGGCATTTGGTGCACCGGTAGCACCACAACTGTGGGTGCATAGGATACATTCCTGGTGAGTTCGCCTAGCTCGCCTTGTCCCTTATAAGCTTCTGACTGAGGGAAGTGTATGGCAAACTCTCTTGTGCAAAATGTATTTAGGCACAAAAATTGTCTCACACATATTGGGAACCGAAGGACTCATATTATTGTGAAGGTATGATGGCGGCAAAAGTGCACATGTTCTGTTTTGGATCTTTTATCAACAAGGTGTGTCACGGGGATTTCACAGCAATATGCATGATTTGGGGATTTTGGTGGAGATAAGGCACACATGGAAGATCTAGGATGGGATTTCACACACAGTGGAGGTTTTACCCAGGTTTGGGCCCCAATGCTAGGGGTAACAACCTACTATTGCTTCGATGTTTTCTCTCTTGTGTGAACCAAGTGATTACAATGTATTCTCTGTCACATGTAGGCTTTTGAGTATATGTGTTTGAAGGAAATATGCCCTAGAGGCAATAATAAAGATGTTATTTATATTTCCTTATATCATGATAAATGTTTATTATTCATGCTAGAATTGTATTAACCGGAAACTTGATACATGTGTGAATACATAGACAAAACAAAGTGTCCCTAGTATGCCTCTACTTGACTAGCTCGTTAATCAAAGATGGTTAAGTTTCCTGACCATAGACATGTGTTGTCATTTGATGAACGGGATCACATCATTAGGAGAATGATGTGATGGACAAGACCCATCCGTTATCTTAGCATGATGATCGTTCAGTTTTATTGCTATTGCTTTCTTCACGACTTATACATATTCCTTTGACTATGAGATTATGCAACTCCCGAATACCGGAGGAACACCTTGTGTGCTATCAAACGTCACAATGTAACTGGGTGATTATAAAGATGCTCTATAGGTGTCTCCGAAGGTGTTTGTTGGGTTGGCATAGATCGAGATTAGGATTTGTTACTACGAGTATCGGAGAGGTATCTCTTGGCCCTCTCGGCAATGCACATCATGATAAGCATTGCAAGCAATGTGACTAATGAGTTAGTTGCGGGATGATGCATTACGAAACGAGTAAAGAGACTTGCCGGTAACGTGATTGAACTAGGTATGAGGATACCGACGATCGAATCTCAGGCAAGTAACATACCGATGACAAAGGGAATGACGTATGTTGTCATTGCGGTTTGACCGATAAAGATCTTCGTAGAATATGTAGGAACCAATATGAGCATCTAGGTTCCGCTATTGGTTATTGACCGGAGATGTGTCTCGGTCATGTCTACATAGTTCTCGAACCCGTAGGGTCCACATGCTTAAAGTTCGATGACGATTTGTATTATGAGTTATGTGTTTTGGTGACCGAAGATTGTTCGGAGTCCCATGTGAGATCACGGACATGACGAGGAGTCTCGAAATGGTTGAGAGGTAAAGATTGATATATTGGAAGGTAGTATCCGGACACCGGAAGGGTTCCGGAGTGTATCGAGTACATACTGGAGTACCTGAGGGGTTACCGGAACCCCCCGGGGAAAGATATGGGCCATATGGGCCATAGGAGGGAGGCTAACCAGCCCACAAGGGGCTGGTGCGCCCCCACAAGGGAGGAGGCCAAATTGGACTAGGGAAGGGGGCGCCAACCCCCTTTCCTTCTCCTACTCCCTCTCCTTCCCCCTTTTCCCCTCCGGAAGAAGAAAAAAGGGGGGCCGAATCCTACTAGGACTCTCCTCTCCCTGGCGCGCCTCTGGTGGCCGGCCTCCTACCCTCCTCCTTTATATACGGGGGCAGGGGGCACCCCAAAGCACATCAATTGTTCTCTTAGCCGTGTGTGATGCCCCCCTCCACAGTTTACTCCTCCGGTCATAGCGTCGTAGTGCTTAGGCGAAGCCCTGCGCGGATCACATCACCAACACCGTCACCACGCCGTCGTGCTGGCGAAACTCTCCCTTGACCCTCTGCTAGATCAAGAGTTCGAGGGACGTCATCGAGGGTAACGTGTGCTGAACTCGGAGGTGTCGTATGTTCGGTACTAAGATCGGTTGGATCGTGAAGACGTTCGACTACATCAACCGCGTTAACCTAACGCTTCCGCTTTTGGTCTACGAGGGTACATGGACACACTCTCCCCTCTCATTGCTATGCATCTCCTAGATAGATCTTGCGTGAGCGTAGGATTTTTTTTGAAATTGCATGCTACGTTCCCCAACAGTGGTATCAGAGCCAGGTCTATGCGTAGATAATATGCACGAGTAGAACACAAAGAGTTGTGGGCGATAATAGTCATACTGCTTACCACCAACGTCTTACTTTGATTCGGCGGTATTGTTGGATGAAGCGGCATGGCCAACATTACATGTCCACGTTCATGAGACCGGTTCAACCGACGTGCTTTGCACACAGGTGGCTGGCGGGTGTCTGTTTCTCCAACTTTAGTTGAATCGAGTTTGACTATGGCCGGTCCTTGTTGAAGGTTAAAATAGCACACTTGACGAAAAATCGTTGTGGTTTTGATGCATAGGTAAACGGTTCTTGCTGGAAGCCCGTAGCAGCCACGTAAAACTTGCAGCAACAAAGTAGAGGACGTCTAACTTGTTTTTGCAGGGCATGTTGTGATGTGATATGGTGAAGACACGATGTGATATAATTTTTTGTATGAGATGGTCATGTTTTGTAAAAGTTATCAGCAACTGGCAGGAGCCTTATGGTTGTCGCTTTATTGTATGAAATGCAATCGCCATGTAATTGCTTTACTTTATCACTATGCGGTAGCGATAGTTGTAGAAGCAATAGTTGGCGAGACGACAACGACACTACAATGGAGAACAACGTGTCAAGCCGGTGACGATGGAGATCATGACGGTGCTTTGGAGATGGAGATCAAAGGCACAAGATGATGATGGCCATATCATGTCACATATTTTGATTGCATGTGATGTTTATCTTTTATGCATCTTATTTTGCTTAGTATGGCGGTAGCATTATAAGATGATCCCTCACTAAATTTCAAGGTATAAGTGTTCTCCCTGAGTATGCACCGTTGCTACAGTTCATCGTGCCGAGACACCACGTGATGATCGGGTGTGATAAGCTCTATGTTCACATACAACGGGTGCAAGCCAGTTTTGAACGTGCAGAATATTCGGGTTAAACTTGACGAGCCTAGCATATGCAGATATGGCCTCGGAACATTGAGACCGAAAGGTCGAACGTGAATCATATAGTAGATATGATCAACATAGATATGTTCAGCATTGAAAGCTACTCCATCTCACGTGATGATCGGACATGGTTTAGTTGATATGGATCACGTGATCATTTAGATGACTCGAGGGATGTCTATCTAAGTGGGAGTTCTTAAGTAATATGATTAATTGAACTTAAATTTATCATGAACTTTGTCCTGATAATATTTGCATATCTATGTTGTAGATCAATAGCTCGCGTATAGCTCCTATATATTTTTTATATGTTCCTAGAGAAAAGTTGAAAGATGATAGTAGCAATGATGCGGACTTGGTCCGTGATGTGAGGATCATCCTCATTGCTGCACAGAAGAATTATGTCCTTGATGCACCGCTAGGTGACAGAACTATTGCAGGAGCAGATGCAGACGTTATGAACGTTTGACAAGCTCGGTATGATGACTGCTTGATAGTTTAGTGCACCATGCTTTACGGCTTAGAACCGGGACTTCAAAAATGTTTTGAACGACATGGATCATATGAGATGTTCCAAGAGTTGAAATTGGTATTTCAAACTCATGCCCGTGTTAAGAGGTATAAGACCTCTGACAAAGTACTTTGCCTACAAGATGGAGGAGAATAGCTCAGCTAGTGAGCATATGCTCAGAATGTCTGGGTACTACAATCGCTTGAATCAAGTGGGAGCTAATCTTCCAGATAAGATAGTTATTGATAGAGTTCTCTAGTCACTATCACCAAGTTACTAGAACTTCGTGATGAACTATAATATGCGAGGGATGACGAAAACGATTCCCAAGCTCTTCGCGATGCTGAAATCAGCGAAGGTAGAAATCAAGAAATAGCATCAAGTGTTGATGGTTAACAAGACCACTAGTTTCAAGAAAAGGGGCAAGGGAAAGAAAGGGAAACTTCAAAAAGAATGGCAAGAAAGTTGCCACTCCCATGAAGAAGCCCAAAGACAGACCCAAGCCTGAAACTGTGTGCTTCTACTGCAAAGGAAATGGTCACTGGAAGTGGAACTGCCCTAGATACTTGGCGGATAAGAAGGATGGCAAAGTGAACAAAGGTATATTTGATATACATATTATTGATGTGTACTTTACTAGTGTTTATAGCAACGCCTCGGTATTTGATACTGGTTCAGTTGCTAAGAGTAGTAACTTGAAAATAGGAGTTGCAAGATAAAGAGAGACTAGTTAAGGACGAGGTGACGATGTGTGTTGGAAGTAATTCCAAGGTTGATACGATCACCATCGCACACTCCCTCTACCTTCGGGATTAGAATTGAACCTAAATAAATGTTATTTGGTGTTTGCGTTGAGCATTAATATGATTAGATCATGTTTATTGCAATACGGTTATTCATTTAAGTCAGAGAATAATTGTTGTTCTATTTATATGAATAAAACCTTCTATGGTCATACACCCAATGTGAATGGTTTATTGAATCTCGATCATAATGATACACATATCCATAATATTGATGCCAAAAGATGCAAAGTTCATAATGATAGTGCAACATATTTGTGGCACTGCCATTTAGGTCATATTGGTGTAAAGCGCATGAAGAAACTCCATGCCGATGGGCTTTTGGAATCACTTGATTATGAATCACTTGATGCTTGCGAACCATGCCTCATGGGCAAGATGACTAAAACTCCATTCTCCGGAACGATGGAGCAAGCCACTGACTTTTGGAAATAACACATACCGATGTATGTGGTCCGATGAGTGTTGAGGCTCGCGGCGGGTATCATTATTTTCTGACCTTCATAGATGATTTGAGCAGATATGGGTATATCTACTTAATGAAACATAAGTCTGAAACATTTGAAAAGTTCAAAGAATTTCAGAGTGAAGTAGAAAATTATCTAACAAGAAAATAAAGTTTCTATGATCTGATCGCTGAGGCGAATATTTGAGTTACGAGTTTGGTCTTTATTTGAAACAATGTGGAATAGTTTCGATCCTCACACCAGCTGGAATACCACAACGTAATGGTGTGTCCGAACATCGTAACCGCACTTTATTAGATATGGTGTGATCTATGATGTCTCTTACCAATTTACCACTATCGTTTTGGGGTTATGCATCAGAGACAGCTGCATTCACGTTAAATAGGGCACCATCTAAATCCGTTGAGATGACACCGTATGAACTGTGGTTTGGCAAGAAACCTAAGTTGTCATTTCTTAAAGTTTGGGGTTGCGATGCTTATGTGAAAAAGGCTTCAGCCTGATAAACTCGAACCTAAATCGGGGAAATGCATCTTCATAGGATACCCAAAAAGAAATTGTTGGGTACATGTTCTATCACAGATCTGAAGGCAAAATTTTTTGCTGAGAATGGATCCTTTCTAGAGAAGGAGTTTCTCTCGAAAGAAGTGAGTGGAAGGAAAGTAGAACTTGATGAGGTAGTTGTACCTTCTCTCGAGTTGGAAAGTAGTTCATCACAGAAATCAGTTCCAGTGATGCCTACACCAATTAGCGAGGAAGTTAATGATGATGATCATGAAACTTCAGATCAAGTTACTACCGAACCTCGTAGGTCAACCAAAGTACGTTCCGCACGAGAGTGGTACGGTAATAATGTTCTAGAAGTCATGTTACTATACCATGACGAACCTACGAACTATGAGTAAGCGATGATGAGCCCAGATTCCGCGAAATGGATTGAGGCCATGAAATCTGAGATGGGATCCATGTATGAAAACAAAGTATGGACTTTGGTTGACTTGCCTGATGATCGGCAAGCCATAGATAATAAATGGATCTTCAAGAGGAAGACAGATGCTGATGGTAATGTCACTATCTACAAAGCTTGACTTATCTCAAAAGGTTTTCAACAAGTTCAAGGTGTTGACTACTATGAGATTTTCTCACTCGTAGCGATGCTTAAGTCTGTCCGAATCATGTTAGCAATTGCCACATTTTATGAAATCTGGCAAATGGATGTCAAAACTGCATTCCTTAATGGATATCTTAAAGAAGAGTTGTATATGATGCAACAAGAAGGTTTTGTCAATCCTAAAAGTGCTAACAAAATGCGCAAGCTCCAACAATCCATCTATGGACTGGTGCAAGCATCTCGGAGTTGGATTATACGCTTTGATGAGTTGATCAAAGCATATAATTTTATACAGACTCGAGGTGAAGCCTGTATTTACAAGAAAGTGAGTGGGAGCACACAGCCTTTCTGATAAGTATATGCGAATGACATATTGTTGATCAGAAATGATGTAGAATTTTCTGGAAAGCATAAAGGAGTGTTTGAAAGGATTTCTTCAAAGAAAGACCTCGGTGAAGCTACTTACATATTGAGCATCAAGATCTATAGAGATAGATCAAGACGCTTGATAAGTTTTTTCAATGAGTACATACCTTGACAAGATTTTGAAGTAGTTCAAAATGGAA
Source organism: Triticum aestivum (assembly GCF_018294505.1). NCBI lineage: Eukaryota > Viridiplantae > Streptophyta > Magnoliopsida > Poales > Poaceae > Triticum > Triticum aestivum. The sequence continues at coordinate 81,349,410 of NC_057805.1, forward strand.
CAGTCAAAGAAGGAGTTCTTGCTTGTGTTGCAAGGTGTGAAGTTGAGTAAAGACTCAAAACTCGACCACGGCAGAAAATAGAAAGAGAATGAAAAGTCATATGCCTCAGTCATAGGTTCTATAAAGTGTGCTATGTTGTGTCCAGACCTATTGTGTACCTCACCATGAGTTTGGCAAGAGGGTACAATAGTGATCCAGGAGTGGATCACTGGACAGCGGTCAAAATTATCCTTAGTGGAATAAGGATATGTTTCTCGGTTATGGAGGTGACAAAAAGTTCATCATAAAGGGTTGCGTCAATGCAAGATTTGACACTGATCCGGATGACTCTAAGTCTCAATCTGGATACATATTGAAAGTGGGAGCAATTAGCTAGAGTAGCTCCATGCAGAGCACTGTAGACATAGAAATTTGCAAAATACATACGGATTTGAATGTGGCCGACCCGTTGAATAAACTTCTCTCACAAGCAAAACATGATCACACCTTAGTACTCTTTGGATATTAATCACATGGCGATGTGAACTAGATTATTGACTCTAGTAAACCCTTTGGGTATTGGTCACATGGCGATGTGGACTATAGAGTGTTAAATCACATGACGATGTGAACTATTGGTGTTAAATCACATGGCGATGTGAACTAGATTATTGACTCTAGTGCAAGTGGGAGACTGAAGGAAATATGCCCTAGAGGCAATAATAAAGATGTTATTTATATTTCCTTATATCATGATAAATGTTTATTATTCATGCTAGAATTGTATTAACCGGAAACTGGATACATGTGTGAATACATAGACAAAACAAAGTGTCCCTAGTATGCCTCTACTTGACTAGCTCGTTAATCAAAGATGGTTAAGTTTCCTGACCATAGACATGTGTTGTCATTTGATGAACGGGATCACATAAGTAAGAGAATGATGTGATGGACAAGACCCATTCGTTAGCTTAGCATGATGATCGTTCAGTTCTATTGCTATTGCTTTCATCATGACTTATATATATTCCTTTGACTATGAGATTATGCAACTCCCGAATACCGGAGGAACACCTTGTGTGCTATCAAACGTCACAATGTAACTGGGTGATTATAAATATGCTCTATAGGTGTCTCCGAAGGTGTTTGTTGGGTTGGCATAGATCGAGATTAGGATTTGTCACTCCGAGTATCGGAGACGTATATCTGAGCCCTCTCGGTAATGCACATCATGATAAGCCTTGCAAGCAATGTGACTAATGAGTTAGTTGCGGGATGATGCATTACGGAAAGAGTAAAGAGACTTGCCAGTAACGAGATTGAACTAGGTATGAGGATACCGACGATCGAATCTCGGGCAAGTAACATACCGATGACAAAGGGAATGACGTATGTTGTCATTGCGGTTTGACCGATAAAGATCTTCGCAGAATATGTAGGAGCCAATATGAGCATCCAGGTTCCGCTATTGGTTATTGACCGGAGATGTGTCTCGGTCATGTCTACATAGTTCTCGAACCCGTAGGGTCCACACGCTTAAAGTTCGATGATGATTTGTATTATGAGTTATGTGTTTTGGTGACCGAAGATTGTTCGGAGTCCCGGATGAGATCACGGACATGACAAGGAGTCTCGAAATGGTTGAGAGGTAAAGATTGATATATTGGAAGGTAGTATTCGGACACCGGAGGGGTTCAGGAGTGTATTGGGTACATACCGGAGTACCGGAGGGGTTACCGGAACCCCCCGGGGAAAGATATGGGCCATATGGGCCATATGAGGGAGGCTAACCAGCCCACAAGGGGCTGGTGCGCCCCCACGAGGGAGGAGGCTGAATTGGACTAGGGAAGGGGGTCCACCCCCCTTTCCTTCTGCTACTCCCTCTCCTTCCCCCTTTCCCCACCGGAAGAAGAAAAAAAAGGGGGGCCAAATCCTACCAGGACTGAAGTCCTGGTAGGACTCCCCTCTCCCTGGCGCGCCCCTGGTGGAAGGCCTCCTCCCCTCCTCCTTTATATACAGGGGCAGGGGGGCACCCCAAAGCACATTAATTGTTCTCTTAGTCGTGTGCGGTGCCCCCCTCCACAGTTTACTCCTCCGGTCATAGCGTCGTAGTGCTTAGGTGAAGCCCTGCGCGGATCACATCACCAACACCGTCATCACGCCGTCGTGCTGACGGAACTCTCCCTTGACCCTCTGCTGGTTCAAGAGTTCGAGGTACGTTATCAAGCTGAACGTGTGCTGATCGGTACTAAGATCGGTTGGATCGTGAAGACGTTCGACTACATCAACTGCGTTAACCTAACGCTTCCGCTTTCGGTCTACGAGGGTACATGGACACACTCTCCCCACTCGTTGCTATGCATCTCCTAGATAGATCTTGCGTGAGCGTAGGAAATTTTTTGAAATTGCATGCTACGTTCCCCAACAATGTTCCCCCATCTATCTGTCTGGTATGTCCCAAACGTATCAACTTTTCTGAACACTTTTGCTCTTGTTTTGGACTCTAATTTGCATGATTTGAATGGAAATAACTCGGGTTGACACCATTTTCAGCAAAATTGCCATGATGTTGTTTTTGTGCAGAAATAAAAGTTCTCGGATTGAGCTGAAAAATTACAGAGAATTATTTCAGAATATATAAAAAATTATGGCAGAAGAAATTACCAGAGGGGGGCACCAGGGTGCCACAAGCCCAGGGCACGCGCCATCCCCCCAGGGGCCGCCTGGTAGGCTTGTGGGCCCTTGGCAGCTCCTGTTCTTCAACGGGAGGACTGGTCTGGAGTCTGTTCTGGGCTCCGGAGAGGGGGATTTGATGCCGTCATCATCATGAACCTTCCTCCATCACCAATTTCATAATGCTAACCGCCGGGAGTGAGTAATTCCTTCGCAGGCTTGCTGGACGGTGATGGGTTGGATGAGATTTATCATGTAATCGAGTTAGTTTTGTTAGGGCTTGATCCCTGGTATCCACTATGTTCTGAGATTGATGTTGCTATGACTTGTCACTAGGGCCCGAGTACCATGATTTCAGATCTGAACCCTTTATGTTTTCGTGAATATATGAGTGTTCTTGATCCTATCTTGCAAATTATACACACCTATTACGTGTTATGATCCGCATACCCTAAGGTGACAATAATTTGGATTCTTTCCGGTGATTACCGTAGTCTGAGGAGTTCATATATTCACTATGTGTTAATGCTTTGTTCCGGTTCTCTATTAAAAGGAGGCCTTAATATTCCTTAAGTAGTTTCCTTATGGACCCCGCTGCAGGGAGGTGGACAAAAGATGTCATGCAAGTTCTTATCGCAAGCATGTATGACTATATACGGAATACATGCTACATTACAATGATGTTAGTTCTGTGTCGCCCTAGGTTATAACTGTTACATGATGAACATTATCCAACATAATTTTCCATCACCGATCCAATGCCTATGAGCTTTTCACATATTGATCTTTGCTAAGTTACTATTGTTGCTGCTGCTGTCACAATTGCTACAAAACTGCTTCTGCTACTGTTGCCACTATTACCACTACTATTAAACTATCATATTACTGTGGTACTGATCACTCTGCTGCAGATATTTTGTCTCCAAGTGTGGCTGAATTGAGAACTCAACTGCTAATACTTGATAGTATTCTTTGGCTCCCCTTGTGTCGAATCAATAAATTTGGGTTGAATACACTCTACCTCGAAAACTGTTGCGATCCCCTATACTTGTGGGTTATCACTCTCTCGCCACCCTCACCTTATATACTATGATGAGGACGTGGGGTTACAAGGGTTGTTATGAGCCATGATGTAATAATAGTCTTAATGATGGTTGTTACTAGTGTTACCCCCAACACCATAATGTTGATGTAATGGCGATGCGGTAACGTTCGTCTTGATTGACCATGTTGTCCTGCCTGATGGAAGTTGTGGTATTCAGCCAGATATGAGTTTTGCAGTGTCCATCTGGATGGCATATTGGTGTCGGCCCAGCTGAGTGATCCTTCACGGGAAGACTTGGGCCATCAGGTCTTCTTGTGCTGAATCATTCACATGGGCCTACCCCGGGGAGGTCCCAGAGTCAATAGCTCCCGAGTCCTTCAAGGTTTCGAGGAATGGTGTTGATTCCTTAGATGAAGAAAGTTCTTGTGGGTTTGCGATCATCATTGGGTCGCTGATGTCGCTTGAAGCTACGTCGGTATTTTCCCCAAAGAGGAAGGGATGATGCAGCACATCGGCGGTGGTATTTCCCTTAGATATGAAATCAAGGTTATCGAACCAGTAGGAGAACCAAGCAACACAACGTAAACAGCCCCTGCACACAGATAACAAATCCTCGCAACCCGACGTGTTAAAGGGGTTGTCAATCCCTTCCGGGGTACGGCGCCTCAAGATAGGCAAAGGATGTGAGGTAAATTTGTAGTAGATTGATAGATCGAAAGCCAAATAAAATAAATAGAAATAAAATGCAGCGAGGTATTTTTGTATTTTTGGTTTAATAGATCTGAAAATAAATGCAAGGAAAAAGTAGATCGCAAAGGCAAATATATGAGAAAGAAGACCCGGGGGCCGTAGGTTTCACTAGTGGCTTCTCTCTCGAAAAATAGCAACGGTGGGTAAACAAATTACTGTTGGGCAATTGATAGAACTCCAAATAATCATGACGATATCCAGGCAATAATCATTATATAGGCATCACATCCAAGATTAGTAGACCGACTCCTGCCTGCATCTACAACTATTACTCCACACATCGACCTCTATCCAGCATGCATCTAGTGTATTAAGTTCATGGAAAAACGGAGTAATGCAATAAGAACGATGACATGATGTAGACAAGATCTATCTATGTAGAGATAGACCCCATCGTTTTATCCTTAGTAGCAATTATACATACGTGTCGTTTCCCTCTCTGTCACTGGGATCAAGCACCGTAAGATCGAACCCACTACAAAGCACCTCTTCCCATTGCAAGATAAATAGATCAAGTTGGCCAAACAAAACCCAAATATTGGAGAAGAATTATGAGGCTATAAGAGATCATGCATATAAGAGATCAAAGAAACTCAAATAACTTTCATGGATATAAAAAGATATAACTGATCATAAACTCGAAGTTCATCAGATCCCAACAGCACACCGCAAAAGAGTTACATCATATGGGTCTCCAAGAGACCATTGTATTGAGAATTCAGCGAGAGAGAGAAAGCCATCTAGCTACTAACTACGGACCTGAAGGTCTACAAAGAACTACTCCCGCATCATCGGAGAGGCACCAATGGAGGTGGTGAACCCCATCTGAGATGGTGTCTAGATTGGATCTGGTGGTTCTGGACTCTGCGGCGGCTGGATGAATATTTCGTCGATGCCTTTAGGGTTTCTAGAATATTGGGGTATTTATAGAGCAAAGAGGCGGTCCGGGGGGCACCCGAGGTGGGCACAACCCACCAGGGCGCGCCTGGGCCTCCTGGCACGCCCTGGTGGGTTGTGCCCCCCTTGGGTCACCCCCCAGGTGCAGCCAGGGCCCATTGTGTTCCTTCTGGCCCATAAAAAATCATCGTGGAGTTTCGTGGCATTTGGACTCCGTCTGATATTGATTTCCTGCGATGTAAAAAACATGGAAAAAACAACAACTGGCACTTGGCACTAGGTCAATAGGTTAGTACCAAAAAATGATATAAAATGACTATAAAATGGTTATAAAACATCCAAGACTGATAATATAACAGCATGGAACAATCAAAAATTATAGATACGATGGAGACGTATCAGTCGCCTGAGGGGGGCCTTGGTGGACTCGATCAATACCTGGAAAGGTTAACAATTGGCAATTCGCTCAGCGGGGAACTTGGCTTGTGGCTGATTGTGAAGCGTATCATGAATTCTGAGTGACTTCTAGGAACCCTTGGGCTTATTTGAGTGGGCCGTTGATAGTTTGTCGGCCTGAAGAGGTGCATTATTTCAATTTTCATCTTCAAAATTGAGTCATCGGACATGGGCATTTGGTTAGGGAACCAACTAGTGCCGCTGCGGATGCCATGTCCATCATCTTGCCTTGGCAATGTTGGCTTATCTGAAGCCCGGACGAGCAAATCATCAATGTCTATGTTTTGAGGACAATTTGTTTCAAGTGATTGCGTTGAGCGATGAACCAGATGATGCCTTGGGATGGAGAAGGGCCAGATTAGTATCTTCTCAAGTCCGCAGATTGCATGCAGCGCGGCCTGATTTGGCCAAGCTTTTGGTCGAAGAGACATTTGGACCGTGCGAAGGGTCATGGTTAACTAGAATCTTGCTTGCAACGTCCCATTGACTTCATACAATGAATGCAAGCAATTGAACTGACTGCACGCAGATGTCGTCTTGATGGCCACACGTGACAGGCACAATTTAGCTTTTAATGACGCGATTGGTTGCCACACATCAGATGATTCCTTATTGGTTAGAGGGATTTGATTTCCCACTAAGATGCGGTTAATGGGCCAAGCGGTTCGCCCCTGCTGCCTATTTAAAAGTGCACCATCGGAGGGATAGGTTCACTCCGTCCCATTGCTTCTTTCTCATCTGCACCATTGCCCATATCGAGCAAGTGCTCCATTAGACCCGCTCCACATCGGCTATCCCCACAACTATGTCTCAAACCATGAGGAAGAGTATTGCCAATGCTAGCCCTTCCAACGTCACTATTCCCCTTCCGAGTGGGTGGGAAAAAGGAGATTGGCTGCCGCCCATTGCGGACGAGGCGATGTAGAACAAATATATCGGGGTGGGACTCACCCCATCACATGATTGAATCCCTCGCGAATGGCGGTGGGCTTGCCGGTGCCTTCCCCACGCGTGGGTGAGTTTTTCTCATCTTAGCTCATGTCAGGTGAGGCTTATCTTTGCCCCCTGCACGACTTCATGCAAGGGCTACTTTTCTTCTACAACTTGCAACTCCACCATCTCTAACCCACCAACATTCTACATGTGCTTGCTTCATCACACTATGCGAGTGCTTCCTGGGTACCCATCCGCATTCGGGACTATGGAAGTGTCACATCTCAGTGAAGCTCTGACTAGTAGGATAAGGTGAACACGCGATGGTTCGTAGGGGCATTATTATTTGACCCTCTTCACCCTACGGCTATTTTGATTTGAATACTTGGGGAGAGGAGTGGTTCTATCTTTGACTGAACGTGCGCCTAGTGGTCAAGAAGGTCTTCCCAGTTTATTGATGTGCCACCACCGATGACTGCCAGTTGGAATGCCAAGCCTTCCAAGGAAGAGAAGCGTGATGTCGACCGATTGCTTCAACAAATCCAATAGTTTAAGGATGAGGGTCTCAGTGGAGTGGATCTCATCAAGGCCTGGTTGAGCTGGCACATCCCGCCACTTCATGCAAGGGCACATCCAATCTATTCAGGCACTTTCGACTGCACCTGGATCACCGCCAGGAATATAGCGAATGAACACTTCGTGAAGGTATTGCAAACCTTGACTGTGGAAGATGAAGAAGTGAGCCATGTGCCTCGTGTAGTTCCTTACATTGTTGAACATCCCCTGCCTCGTGTAAGTGCTTTGGTCATCTGAGTGAGATTTCCTTTGCTTTCATATGGCTCTTGTTCGACTGATCCAACCTTGAATTTTGATTATGACCGGAAACCTTCTTGTTCCTTATAGGTCAATGCCATTACTCCCCAAAAAGGTCCAGTCGACGAGATGTTTCCGTAAGAGGAGGTGGCAGCTACCAAGGGTTCTAACACCTGAAAGAAGGAAGTTGTTATGGTACCGAGTCGATCCCAGTCGATCATGGCATGGGAGGATGATATTCCACTAATCCGTCGGTCGAGAACATCGCTCTCGAAGTGGAAGCATCATGACGAAGCCTTCGGTGCTGGGGTTATGGAGGCAGCGCCAAGGCTGGTTTTGCAAGTGGCGGAACCAAGCATTTATGCACAGTGCCTAACCATTCCATGACACGAGCCATGACTTTGACTGCCTCAGCGTTTGCTATCACGAAGAGTGACTCGAGTTGTGTCTGGCCTTTGTCCAGTTATGGTCATTTTGACAAACGACCAAGGTGTGGCCGAAGGAAGGTCACTATCACTGACAGGTATGTTACGTATTTGTTTCTTGTATTTGTGTTCAAGTAGTTGGCAGCCAGTGTTTGGCCGACTAATTCATGTAGCACGTTGTCACTGCTGGGCGCCAAGGAATCTGGCCAGCTTGAGAAGTTGGCGAAGCTGACTGCAGTGCAGCTGACTAGTCAGGCCCCTAGCATCTTAGGGACTCCTCAAGTGTCGACGGTCCAGATGCCTATCGCGGCAGTCCTGCAAACAGTAGAGAGTTTGCCTTTGCCTGTCCCACCATTGGAGCAGGAACGCCAATAGGTAAGTCCATGCCTTTTGTTGCTTATGTCATTTTGGGGGAGGTGGAATTTTGATTCTATGGGTGGAGGTTATTTGCTCGATCTTCACCGGCAGTGGATGCATTACTGAGAGAGCGCCCCACCAGACATGCACCAAAGAGAGATTGACTGTTGCGGGGAGTTCATGAAGAAAATCGTCCGTCGATGTAGGAAGCTCGATCTCATACTTGTTCTAGAATGGCTCTGACCGACTCAAGAGGAAGGGAGCGATTGAGCCTTACCGGCGGCCAGTTAGTTTGTTGACAGTCATCTTGCCTTGAAATGCCGAATCCACTTGCCATCTTGCATCGTCGCAACAATGGCATGTTTTGATCATAAGCTTGTTAGGTCTTCGGCTGAATTCATTTGTTATGCTTGTTCTTTTATGTGTTACTAGGCAGAACTTCAAATGTTGAGGAATGTGTGCTGTTAGTGTAAGGCGCAACTGCTCTTCAAGAAGGGGTGCTGGCCCGTCCTGATAACGGTAGAGGCAAAAGAATGGTCCAAAGACTGATGCTGGTGAACCAAGATCATGGAGATAATGACATGGAACATGAGGCTAACTCGGGAATGAAGCTTATGAACAAAAAGTGTCAAAAAGAAAACCTTTTTATGTTCTTGTTACTATAGAAAGTATATTTCAGGGATGTGTGATAACGAAACTGCTGTACACATGATTTGTTGATGCACGACTTGATTAGAAGCCACACAGATTAGGAAACGAAGAAATCTAATGGTTTAGATGACTTATCGTCTGTCAATCATGCATGAATCCGTCGTACGCATAGCAGTGCTCGTGTGATAATAATGAGCACCGCTATGCAGACGAGACCGTGCAGACGATTTTTACACGACAATCAATTAGTTTCGTCCATTGCATTGCAACGAACGGCAGCACACCACTAGATGCCGATCGTGCGATAGTCGTGCACGGTCTGCACAGCAGTTTCGGATAACAATATTGAATTGTAGTATGTTGGAAAGTGCTATTTTATTCCCCAGGGCTGTAGTAGATTTACTTTTGCTCGTGTTGGGTGGCTAGTGGGGTAGTACGGCAGCTGTTAGACTCATTATAACCCCTCTGCACTTTGATTTTTTTTCTGTTTTTATTCCGTTATCTCTTGACAGTGAAACCCGGTCCATTTTTCGGATAAAATATGATTGCGTACTAACTTAGTTTCTTCAGCTCCGTCGTCTTCTTAGAACAATGGATCTGGAGGGGGCCTGTTAGATTGGAAGCCGCCGGGTAACAGCGGCCCAGGATTCGTCAGTAGCAGCCGTACTTTCCTCTTTCTTTTTTGAAGATGGTAGCAGCCGTAGTGGAGGGAGACAAGATCTGCTAAGTGAAAAGAGCATATCTGAGGGAGGGAGGGACTGCACTTTTACAAACGAAAATATTCAAAAGTCTTGACGGATTGAAGTCGCGACTACCTAGTGATGTCGCGAATGACGAAGACACACCAAAATGATTTGGGTTGCCTACAATTCCATAGTTAGTATATATGCAATTGCAGGTGTTGACAAAAGTAGCACCTCCAACAACTCTACGGATGTGCCTCCGGATATGCATTAACTAATTATTTTGTGATGTACTAGCCTTTAGCAGCCCGGGGCTGCTATGACCACAAGTGCTTTTTCTTACGAAAATGATCTAAATTTATTATCAAAATTCACTGAAAATACAAAGCATCTCAGACATAATAAAAAATTACATCAAGATTCTGAGACCACTAAACAACCACTACTACCGTCACAATGTGTCGCTGTCGTCGCTCCTCTATTAGAGTCGGCTTGACCTTGTCGACGACAGCCGGGAAGTCTTCGTGCACGTGCCCCTAAGGACCAGCGGCCTGGAGCCGCAGTCGTCGTCGTTGAACCCTTAAATAGATGTGAAGCACCTGAAACAAATCTCGCCGCCTCAAGGAGACGGTAGGAATCTACGCCGGAGCTCCGTCGACTACATCTAGATGACGAAGTCGAACAGGATCAGGCCCGAAAGATAAACTTGAAGAAGAAGCGTCGTCATCCGCCCAGGCGCCGCACCTACGAGGACTAAAAATCCCTAATCTAAACTACTAACTAGAGCGGATGCATCGGGATTTCCCTCCACGCCACTGGCCACCGGAGCGGCAGGCAGAGGAAAGGCGAATCCGCGAGCTCGCCGGCGAAGCTTGAAGAGGAGAGCTTACCCTAGCGCCAACGGATACGGGAGAAAAAGAGAAACAAAATTCTGCAATACACTAGGAGACACAAAATTTTACAACCACAGGTGCTGGTGTGGAATTATTAAAAGGTAACGAAAGGGAAGTTGATTTCCGAGTGTACTACCTTCGTCCTGGTTTACTAGTCCCCTTTTATTTTGGGTCATACTTTAACCATAATTTTAACTAACAGAATATAAGTTATATATAGCAAAATTGATACCATTGAAAACTACATTAAAATACAAATTCAACAATATAATTTCTCGTGATACGCATTAATATTTTGCTAATCAAATATGTGGTCAAATTTTAACCGAACTACAAGGGGGACTACTAGGTAGCAGAGAGCATCAGTGGACCACACATGGTCTGCAGCTAGTGCACCATCAGTGAAGGATACCACGACCATGGAGTTGAAGAAATTAGCAAATGAGGTGGTGATGGAATATGGACGTTTTTTTTATGGAATATGGACGTTCATGTCACACTAGACATGAAGATCCCCTAAGGGGTGGGTTAGGATCCTCTGCAGTAGCTCATCATGCAGTACGGTCATTGCCGTGTGGACCCGGTCCCACATGTCATTCGCACAACATCACCGTACAGTACTGTAAAGGATTATGGTTTGCATCCAACGGGTGTTTAAAGCAAATGGTGGTGAGTTCAATGAAAGTTTTGTGGGCTGATTGTCGTGTAATTGTGACAGAACGATCCTCAAAAGAAAGAAAATTATGACAGAATCGATCCTCAAAAGAAAAGAAAATTGTGGATCCACGTTAAAGGCGTAGTAGATGTGGGCCAAATTGTCTTTTCCTAAAAATAAGGTGAAATTCAAATATAGAGGATAAGGGCATCTCCAATGCCGACCCTCAAACCGCCCGCAATAGTCCAGACTGCACGGTACGAACGTGTTGTGCTATCCGACGCGGGCCTGAATCGGTTCGCGTGACGGTGAGGGTGCATTTTCTCCCGCAAACCGTAGACAAACGTATGTGGCTTTGCGGGCGCCCGGACAACACCCACACCCCGGTTCTGACCACCCTTGCCTGCATTCATGCCGTTGTAGAGCGCGATGCTCCACATTGAAGCGGGCACGGAGCGGAAGCGACCTCTTACTGGCTCCGCCATTGAAGCGGCACACTGGCCAAGGGCGTCGCTCGCAACGCGTCCCCGGTGTCCGCGCATGTTCAATGCCGGTGAGGCGTTACTGGATGGGATGGGACGGATATCTACCACGCACGTTCAATGCCCGTCCGTCCGAAAGCCGCCATTAAGCAGGCTCGCCAGCCGAGAAACCCACCCTGGCGTCACACATTGACGCACTCGGACGCCTGGCCTCACTGAAATCCGCTATTTAAAGGTGGCCACAACACAAGCCGCTCCCCATCCTCCTCCCTTACACCACATCCGCCATGACTGCAGATGAAGAAACTCTGTGGGAGAGCCTTTCCACGGTGATGAAGCACGGTGGTCGCCCTTGCCGCCGCCTGGCAGAGCCGCAGTGGCTGGCGGATCGAGGCCGGCTTGTGGGCCAGCTCACCCGAGGTCTCCAACGACAAGGACGACCACACGATAGAGACGGGCTCCGATAACACCACCCCGGCGCCCGCGCCTGTGCACGCTGACTTCACCATTGAGCAGGCGCAGGCGCACTGCAATGCCGCCGTGGCAGAGATGCATCCTGCGTCGGCGCCTATGTCGGCGTTCCAGCAGGCGCGGGAGGAAGAGTAGTACAACCTATTCCTCCTGGAGCAGCACCGGCTGGCGGAGGGCCAGATCTACGGCGAGCAAGGAGGCCGTGGTGGCCAGGGCCGCGGCGAACCCCAACTTCGTCGCGGAGCAGCGCACCATCTATGATGCCGCCCACGCTCAAGCCGCCGCTCTCCAGGAAGCGGCCACAGCGGAGGCATAGCTCCAGGCGATCGCGAAGGAGAACAATGCCAGTTGTGCCTCCTACACGCCGCTGATGAACTATCGGGCGGCCCGGTGGGACGACGACAGTGCGGGCGCCACCATTTCCATCGTGGACCTCGCGTCCACCGGCAACGGACAAGGCGCGGACTCCTCCAAGAATGATTAGGGCACAAGAGGCAGCAGGGCCTTGTGTCCCATGGGGTCTAATCCGTCTCCCGTGTTGTACTCTTTCTCGCCAGAGACCGCGGCTTCCCTTCATCGGTCTTATCACCAGTGCTCATGGAGACGGCGGATGGACAACGACAAGGGTTTGGACGCTGGACGCTGCCTTAGGATAGGTTTAGGGTCGGCTTGAAATGGGTTTTTTGTTCTAAATGTTCAAAATCTAATGAAAATCCATCGTGGTTGCATGAATGTCGTCCGGTTTATATGAAATGCTCTGTGTTTGCATGAATTTTGTCCGGTTGGTTCATAAAGTGTTTGAACATATGCGGGGAGCGTTGGATGACGGCCTCCCGCGTCTGTGTCAGCGGATTGGTCCCCCCTGTCCACAGATAGATGCAGAAGAAAATTTGCGGGTATCCATTGAAGATGTTGTAATACAAGTGTGAACCCATATCCAAGACAATGCAAATGTCTAGTTTTTTATTTTTATTTCTGCAAAAAGGATCGTGTCTATTATAAATGTTCACCAAAAGTAAGAAACATCCCAAACATAATAAAACTTACATCGAGATTCCGAGACCATCGAACGACCACTACTGCCGACAGAACGAGGCGCCGAAGCGCAGCTGCCGTCGCTCCGCAACAGGAACTGGCTTGACATTGCCGATGACAGCCAAGAAGTCTTCATGCACGTGCCCCTAAAGACCAGTGCCCTGGAGCCCAGTCGTCGCTGTTGAACTCTTGCATAGATCTGAAGCATCTGACTTCAAATCTCGCCACATGACGAGAAACCCTAACCTCACTGCACCAAGGAGACGGCAGGAATCTACGACGAAGCTCCATCAACTACGTCTAAACGGACGAACTCGAGGGGGTCGAAACCTAAAAGATAAACTCGAAGAAGAAACACCGCCATCTGGTCAATCGCCGCATCTGCGAGGACTAAAAAACTAACTTAAGCTACTAACCGAAGCGGAGGCACCGGGATTCCCCTCCCCGCCACTGGCCGCTGGCGCGACGAGAAGATGAGAGGAGAATCCATGGGCTTGCCAGTGAAGTATGTCGGGGAAAGTTTGCCCTAGCTGCCTAGGGTTACGGGAAGAAACGAGAAGAAGTCTTGAGCCCCTATTTGTCCGCCCATTCAAAGGTCTAGATAATAAGAGCATATTGTCATATGAACCATATAAATTTCTGTTTTATCCTCACTTTCCTAAAATTCAAAGTTAAGCTAAAATTTTATAGTCTCGTATTCATCCTCACTCTCCACCTTCCTGCCCTCTTTTTTTGGGGAAAGAAGAAAGCTAGTTGCAAACATGCCGACACGTGGAATCGTGCATACAATCATTTGACCATTTCAATTCAGAATAGCTGACCACAGCCGTCGTTATTCGAATTATTCGATCCTTTTAAACATCCATGTTAGTTATCTTGGATAAATTAGCAATTTCATGATTTATTTAATCCATAATAAATCATGATGATAACAGGGGAAATATTAATCTCATAATGATATTTAAACATGTGAGCTCTGTAGGAGATATGCACTAGAGGCAATAATAATAGTTGTTATTTATCTCCAAGTTTGTAATTAATGTTTATGTTTTATGCTATAATTGCAATGGTCCTTGAGCCCATATATCTATAAAGGACTGAAGGAAAACCCATGTGCATGTGTAAAATAATAAATGGTAAAATATATTCCTAGTCGTGCCTCTAAGACTAGCTCAAGTGTTGCATGATGGTTACATTTTCCTGATCATGGGCATAACTAGGCAACTTTGAGGACACGATGTTAGAAGAACACGTGTTGAATTGACCCAATTGATGTTATTCTGTGAGATACATTCGTCACGAGTTAATGGTTTATAACACAGAAAGAGTTTTACATTTGCATAATTCCTTAGAGCATGAGTGCATCGAGTTCCTTCATACTTCCTTCATGAACTTTGGGGTTTGTTAAACGTCATCTGTAATAGGATGGCTATTGCGGTGGCTTAAGGGCTCATAGATAAGTATGACAAGGGACTAGAAGCTCAAGATTGGGATTTTTTTCCTTCAACGATGGAGAAATATTCTTACGGCCCTCTTGGTGTTACGGTATCCGTCATCGTCTAGCCAGACACGGTATGATTTGATCATAGGGATGTTGGAACGCGGGAACGATAAAAGAGAACAAAACCAGTGACGAGGCAACTCACATGGTGAACAAGTTGTTGATTCACGGGGATGCCATTAAATCTCACCTCGGGTATTTGTAACATATCGCGAAGCAACAGGAACAACATACAATAAACTAAAGGTTCACTCGAATATTCATGTGTGTGGGTATAGGGGTCAATATGGATGTCCACGGTTCCGCTATTGATCATTGATCTGAAGGTGTTCTGCCCATTTCTATACTTCAACGAACCTACAGGGTCACACGCTTAAGGGCCATCTATCTATTGAGTACTAGGAAAGGAGATTGAGAGAATGTCACCTTAAAATTTTGGAGACACTGGAAATATTTCAGAGATAAAACTGGAAGTGTTTCGGAGAAACCGAAACTGTTTCAGAGTAAACCATCATACCGAAAATGTCTCGACGGTGTCTGGAATTTTTGGAGGGTGCCAGAAAAGTTTAGGCACCTCTCGAAATTTACGAGAGGGGGCGCTCGTGCAAAAAATCATCATGTCCTATCGCAGGGCGACAAGATCCCCCTTTTCATAGGACTATGTTGCGCAGACACTAATTTCATGGGAGCTTGTTGGGGGGGTATGGTGGGGGGCAGCCCCCCACATTTGATGGAAGCTGGTTGGCGGGCCCCCATGGTGGGAGGCAGCAGCCACATTTGGTGGAGCAATGTTGGAAGGGGGCCCCCTTGGGGGGCTACATGGGGCAACCTCCCACCTTTGGTGGGATGATGTTTGTGGAGGGGGGGGCTTTTTGGGCAGCCATCCTCCACCCCTTCCTCCACTATAAATATAGGTGGAAAGTTACTCTCCAACTCATCTAATTTTCTCACCACAAAGGCTTGCAATGATCTGCCTCTCTTTCTCCCCCTCCACTAAATAGTTTCGTTATGCCGCAAAGCTGCCAGTCTTCGGTAGGGATTAGTTATGGACGGCGAAGCCCTGCTGGGTAGGTGACACCGGATGTGTGCAACCCAGTAGAGAGATTGTATGTTTGATCTTCTGTTTGAGGGACTGTCCGAGGGCTATCCGAGGACTGTCCAAGGGGTTGTTCGGAGGCCTGTTAGGGGAAGAAAATCCTCGCGGTTGGGTTGTTATAAATTCCTAGCTGCGGGGATCTGCACCAATGATCTTCGATTTCAGAAGCGTATACATCTCCGGATGCTAACTACTAGAAGGATACGGTCTGCAGCGAGATGGATTCCATCATGGATAATGGGACATGGGAAATTACTGAATGTCCCTATGGTTGCAAACCATTGGGATGTAAGTGGGTGTTCAAAAATAAGTTTAGGCCCGACGGTACAATTGATAAGTACAATTGATAAGTACAAGGCTAGGCTTGTGTCCAAGGGTTATGCCCAGAAAGAAGAAGAAGATTTTTTCGGTCCTTATTCACCTGTGGCCAGACTGACCAAAGTTCGAGTATTACTCTAATTGGCGGCCTCGCATGGTCTTCTTGTCCACTAAATGAATGTTAAGACGGCTTTCCTGGACGGAGAGCTAGACGAGCAAATCTACATGCAACGGCCAGATGGCTTTGTGATAGTGGTCAGGAAGGAAATGTGTGAAAGTTGCTAAAATCTTTATATGGCCTGAGACAAGCACCTAAGCAATGGCATGAGAAGTTTAATACAACTCTAACATCTATTGGCTTCGTTGTTAATGAAGCTGACAAATGGGTATACTATCGCCATGGTGGGGGCGAAGGAGTTATATTGTGCTTGTATGTTGATGACATACTGATATTTGGAACCAACCTGTAAGTTATTTAGGAGGTCAAGTCATTTCTATCTCAGAACTTTGAGATGAAGGACCTTGGGGTGGATGATGTTATCTTGAACGTCAAGCTATTGAGAGATGATGAGGGTACACTTCTGCACTCCCATTATGTTGAGAAGATTTTAAGTCATTTTGCATATTCGGACTACAAAATTTCTCAAACACCATATGATCCTAGTGTGCTGATTCAAAAGTTCGAAAGCACGGCTAAAGAATGATTGAGATATACTCCCAAAATATTGATTCACTCATGTATCTAACGAGCACAACGAGGTCTGACATCGTGTTTGCTCTAGCAAACTGAGCCGGTTTCTTTCCAATCCGGGTGATGTACATTGACATGCTATTGAAAGAATTATGCGCTATCGGGAAGGTACTATGAACTATGGACTTCACTATACCAGATACCCGTCGGTACTAAGGGTATAGTGATGCGAATTGGATCTCTGATGGTGATGAGATGAAGGCCATAACGCGGCATATGTTTACTCTTGGAGGCGGCATTGTTTCCTGGAAGTCTTGCAAACAAACGATCCTAACTAGATCGACAATGGCAACAGAATTAACAGCATTAGACACATCTGGCGTCGAAGCAGAATGGCTTCAAGATCTTTTGATGGACTTGTGAGTGGTTGAGAAGCCGATTCCGGCTATCCTTATGAACTGTGGCAATCAGACAGTTATTGCCAGAGTAAAGAGTTCAAAGAACAACATGAAGTCCAACAAACATATAAGAATGAGATTGAAAGTTGTCAGACATTTAAGAAACTCCGAAATGATAGCGTTGGATTATATCCAAACAACCAAGAATCTGGCAGATCCCTTTACTAAAAGGCTATCACGTGTTGTGATAGAAAATGCATCGAGGGAGATGGGTATGAGACCCACATGAGTTGCCATGATGGTAACCCAACCTATGTGATCGGAGATCCCGTGAAGTAGGACTTGGTAAAACAAGTCAGTGGTGAACTAAGGAGAGTAACTTTACTAACTCACTCCGTTGGAGATGCAATACTCTCGGAAACTGAATGTTAGGTTAACTACTGTCTTAATGTGTTTCAAAGCTTATACAAGCAAGATGTTGTCCTACAGAACGATCTTTGGAGGAACACACCTATATGAGATCGACTGCTGGTCACAGTCTATGAGATTGGGGTGATCTCTAGTAAGCTCATGAATAGGCCAAGAGTGTGACTAATATGCTCCACGCGAAGGGTCAGCCTTCGGCGGTTTAGTACTAGTAAGACATGTGATGAAACTTCTTTATCCAAACTAACAATTCAAGGCATAGTCCATTGTTCAGTTGTGAAGGAGTGTAGCTACTTGCTCTAGATGGAGTTAAACCTTAACAGGTCTCCCCTTAAATACTGGTGTACCAAAACCGTGTTTGCAACAAAGGACAAAATGGGTCCTTGAGATCTAGTGGGGGATTGTTGAAATATGAGGGTGCCCCTAGGGCCCATCTAACAATTTCAGAAAATCTCTAACGGCCCATGTGGATTTTATGGCAATGTGTGTGGTGGGAGTTTAGTCCCACATTGCTAGTTGATGAGGGGTTGGACCTCCTTATAAGGGATTCTCTTCCACATGCTATTGCAGCTTGAGAAGAGAAGTGGTTCCCGCGCGCTCCTCCTCTGCCGCCCACCTCACCACGCCACGCCTCGTCACGACGGGTTGCGGGAATGAGCCTAGCCGAGCTCACCCATATGCGTTTATTTTTGCCGGTTAGAAACGGAGAGTCCCTAATAGAAGAGCCACGATCTGAGATGTCGGATCGTGGGCTATTACCGACCCGGACATGGGTCCAGCCCACGTCTATCCACACGTCCGCGCCTATATATTGGAGGCGCCGACCAACCCTAGCCGCCACAAAACATATTGCATCTACCTCCGCACCCACTGTCATTCCTTTTGCTGCTGCTGCCGCCGGTGATCCCATCCCATCCACCGCGTACACGGTCGACGGGAGAGCAGACCTTTGAAACCCCGCCTCTCCGAATCCTATACGGGAGAGGGGCGATTAGGTTTTTGCGGAGCATCTCCTGCTTGCCGTCGTTCGTCCACGTCCGCTGCATCGTCTACGTCTGTGTCGTCTTTATTGTCACCATGCCCACCGCTTACGAAGCCGACCGTGCCACTGCTGAGAAGCTTGAAGCCGAGAAGAAGGCCACCAAGGATGCCGTTGCCGCCGCCGCCTCTGCCTGGCCGATCGGAGGGTATAACTCGCTTATCCCACTCTTGTTATTACTGTTTTAGCCGTACTAATGATTTGCATAGATGTTTCTACTCTCTAACTAGTACGCAGTAATATGATCAATTATCAGTATGTGCTTAATGTTGTTTATGTCATGCCCATGATATATTTTTGATTAATTTAATCGAAAATTTGCTTATTTACTCAACACTATGTAGATGCCATCTAACCGCGTTGTGTCGAGCCCGTCTTCACCAAGGCCACGTGGCAACTGACAAAGGGACACATCTGTTAGATTTTTACTCAAACTGCTCTAATTGTTTAATCAGCGTTTTTCGCAAATTGTTAGTATAATGATGACCGGTTTTTGCAACAACAAAAAAACGAAACATGATGGTTTTCGATTTATGGTCCACAAATGTGATGGTTTCTTATGATTTAGGAGCCATTCGGTGATCCACTAGCTCCGTCAAATTTGAGGATCTGCAGAGCATCTATTCCCCTGCTTCGGGATTTTTAACTTGCGCTCTGCCGGCTCCCGGAGCGAGAGCGTGGAGCGAAGGAGGGCCGAACAGGCCCTTACTCGCTCAGTTTGCATTTTGCGTTGGCAGCGATGAAAAGGTACGCGAACAACCACGACGCTCCGACGAGCTAGGACTGCCCTCGCTGTCGCACATGCTTGCGGCCAGCATTTGCTGAGAGAAATGAACGTGGAAGGGATACCCGCGCAGGTTGCAGTCCTTCGTACGCGTAACTATCGGTCCAAAAATCACTCTACAAGCGTCAAAACTTATAGTATGATTTAGCCGGTGCTGAGCCGACTGCCGCTGCTGCCAGCAGGCTGCACGCGTAGCTATCAACCACAGGTCGACACACCCTCGATGCCACTCTTTCACTATCTGAATAATGCTCAACCATTCTCGCACACAGCAGGAATATTATTATTTTATTATTAAAAGAATTATTAATATCGATATATATCAATTACACTCCGCATCTACATCAACACGACTCAAGACATCGAGGATGCACGCTGCCACATTATTACAAAAAGGAAAAAAAGTGTAACCAGCAAAACAACATCAACAAACAACAGTAATAACCATCAATGATAAGTTGCCAACTGGACAGATCCTCCAACATACGACGCACAAGCTCTGTCATCAATGAATCTAAAGTTGAGGCTAGATCATGGGTTTTCATCTTGGAGAGGAGTCCAACTCTCTACAACGTCTTCAACATGGGAACTCAACATCAACGATGACATTGCCAGGTTCAATCAATGAAGGTTGTACCTAGAGTTTTGATGCCACTTGAGCCCCTACACTCAAAAATACACTACCTGAGCGTGCCACCGGGATCCTCCAACACCGAGGCTAAAATCCGTCGTCATGCCGCCGGAAGCAATATAACCGTCGTGCATGCAACCACACCAGTATGTAAAATCACCTCCACACAAGGACCATGAAGATGTGTCGTCATCACCATCATCGGAAAACGGAACTACGAAAATTCACCGTCGCCGCAAATGGGGAAACGAAAAGCCTCCACCACAAATCATTGTCGTGTCGTCGTCGTTGACGCCACGACTGGCTAGCTCATTGCCCTCGCAACCATTGTAACATGGCCATCGTCGACATGTCTGGGGCCACCACCCTGACATTCGATCTCCATTGATGTGTGTGTAGTTGCCGCAACGCTCCAGCCACGAGGATTCCTATAGCGCAAGGTGTTGAGCCCGGCGGCTTCTTTATGTGGCAGTGGGGCGGATGAGATCACGAAGGGGGGAGGGGGACGGCGAGGTGGTCGGGAACGATAAAGTAGGAGCGGAAGGGAATATTCCCCGTCCCTATAAGAACATCAAAACGTCATTCTCTCACTCAGACCCACAAAAACGTGCGTCCAAAAGCACCAGTCGGCGCTGCAGCATCCTCCACGCAGAAGACCGCTCGTCCAAGTATAACGAAAGCTGACAAGATAGCAGACGTGGCGGTTTCTCCAGCATGCAGTCATACGCTCCCTGTGCGGCTGCAACCGCGTCCAGCTCAAATGGGCCGGTGTGCTTTTCTGGTGTGAGGCCGCTGCTCACTCCAGTTTGGTCTCCCCGACCAAATGCATCCTTGTCACGGGAAAAACGGCACCGTGATTCACACAGGAAACATTCTTTTTCAAGGGAAGAAAAACCTGAAGACGTATCTGTTACTTTAGGACACCAACATACGAGTACACTGGCATTACAAATAATCCCCTGCATATAAGAGCAATTCCAATGGGGCGACCAATTTCGTCCGACGCCGTCCGCTTAGGTCGGCGCGGACAAAAAAAGAGGCCCAACGCGGCGACCCAAATCCAAATCGAGTCCGCTTCGCGTCTACGCCGACGCATTTGCGGCCCAAATTTGCGCCCCAAATGCGTCGGCGCGGACGTAGAACGGACGCCACGAGCGCCTTCTTGTTGTCCGCCACGGCCTCACTTGGCGGTCGTCCAACCGCCAACCACCTACCTGGTCAGCTTAATTTATGACCTCGGGCCCACACATCAGCGACGGCGGTCGTCTTTTTTTAAGCCGACCGTGCGGCGGGGCCGTCCTCATCCAGCCAACCCCCGTCCCCATCTAGCCACACTCGCTCTCCCGTCGCCGGCAAACCCTAGCCAACCCTAGCCACCCCAGCCGTGCCAAATTGGGCTCTTCTCCGGCGCCGGCAGCAGCAGTAAGGCCAAGGGCAAGTCGCCCGCCATCCCCTTTCCCCTAGAGTTTCTCCCGCCTTCGCCGGCGCCAGCTCGCCGGTCGAGGCATCGCGTCAACGTGCCGGTGTACCAGGCGGAATGGCACTGGCAGCACCGCGTGCCTCTCCCGTACCCCGACGCCACCCTGCCGCACGACTGGCACCTAGATCCGGAGAGGATCCTGGTGCCGGCTGAAGGAAATATGCCCTAGAGGCAATAATAAAGTTATTATTTACTTCCTTATATCATGATAAGTGTTTATTATTCATGCTAGAATTGTATTAACCAGAAACATAATACATGTGTGAATACATAGACAAACAGAGTGTCACTAGTATGCCTCTACTTGACTAGCTCGTTGATCAAAGATGGTTATGTTTTCTAGCCATAGACATGAGTTGTCATTTGATTAACGGGATCACATCATTAGGAGAATGATGTGATTGACTTGACCCATTCCGTTAGCTTAGCACTTGATCGTTTAGTATTCTGCTATTGCTTTCTTCATGACTTATACATGTTCCTATGACTATGAGATTATGCAACTCCCGTTTACCGGAGGAACACTTTGTGTGCTACCAAACGTCACAACGTAACTGGGTGATTATAAAGGTGCTCTACAGGTGTCTTTGAAGGTACTTGTTGGGTTGGCGTATTTCGAGATTAGGATTTGTCACTCCGATTGTCGGAGAGATATCTCTGGGCCCACTCGGTAATGCACATCACTATAAGCCTTGCAAGCATTGTAACTAATGAGTTAGTTGCAGGATGATGTATTACGGAACGAGTAAAGAGACTTGCCGGTAACGAGATTGAACTAGGTATTGAGATACCGACGATCGAATCTCGGGCAAGTAACATACCGATGACAAAGGGAACAACGTATGTTGTTATGCGGTCTGACCGATAAAGATCTTCGTAGAATATGTAGGAGCCAATATGGGCATCCAGGTTCCGCTGTTGGTTATTTACCAGAGAGGTGTCTCGGTCATGTCTACATAGTTCTCGAACCCGTAGGGTCCGCACGCTTAACGTTCGTTGACGATATAGTATTTATGAGTTATGTATGTTGGTAACCGAATGTTGTTCAGAGTTCCGGATAAGATCACGGACATGACGAGGAACTCCGGAATGGTCCAGAGATAAAGATTGATATATGGGATAATAGTGTTTGGACTCCGGAAGGGTTCTGGTATTCATCGGAAGGGGTTCTGGATGTTTCCCAAAATGTTTGGGCACGAGAACACTTTATCTGGGCCAAAGGGGAAAGCCCACGAGGTTTTTGGAAAGCGCAAAAGGAAGTTTTGCGGAGTCTAGGGGCCAGACGCCAGGGTCCCTGGCGTCCGGGTCCAGACGCCGGGAACCCTGGCGTCTGGCCCTGGAGTCCGAGAAGGACTCTTGCCTTTCGGGTGAAACCGACTTTGTGGAGGCCTTTACTCCAACTTTCGACCCCAATGCTCAACATATAAATAGAGGGGTAGGGCTAGCACCCAAGACACATCAAGAAACACCAAGCCGTGTGCCGGCAACCCCGTCCCCTCTAGTTTATCCTCTGTCATAGTTTTCATAGTGCTTAGGCGAAGCCCTGCGGAAACTGTTCTTCACCAACACCGTCACCACGCCGTCGTGCTGCCGGAACTCATCTACTACTTCGCCCGTCTTGCTGGATCAAGAAGGCGAGGACGTCATCGAGCTGAACGTGTGCAGAACTCGGGGGTGCCGTGCGTTCGGTACTTGGATCGGTCGGATCGTGAAGACGTACGACTACATCAACCGCGTTGATAAAAGCTTCCGCTTTCGGTCTACGAGGGTACGTAGACAATACTCTCCCCTCTCGTTGCTATGCATCACCATGATCTTGCGTGTGCGTAGGAAATTTTTTGAAATTACTACGTTCCCCAACAGTGGCATCTGAGCCAGGTTTTATGCGTAGATGTTATATGCACAAGTAGAATACAAGTGAGTTGTGGGCGCTACAAGTCATACTGCTTACCAGCATGTCATACTTTGGTTCGGCGGTATTGTTGGATGAAGCGGCCCGGACCGACATTACGCGTACGCTTACGCGAGACAGGTTCTACCGACGTGCTTTGCACACAGGTGGCTGGCGGGTGTCAGTTTCTCCAACTTTAGTTGAACCGAGTGTGGCTACGCCCGGTCCTTGAGAAGGTTAAAACAGCACTAACTTGACGAACTATCGTTGTGGTTTTGATGCGTAGGTAAGAACGGTTCTTGCTCAGCCCGTAGCAGCCACGTAAAACTTGCAACAACAAATTAGAGGACGTCTAACTTGTTTTTGCAGGGCATGTTGTGATGTGATATGGTCAAGACATGATGCTAAATTTTATTGTATGAGATGATCATGTTTTGTAACCGAGTTATCGGCAACTGGCAGGAGCCATATGGTTGTCGCTTTATTGTATGCAATGCAATCACCCTGTAATTGCTTTACTTTATCACTAAGCGGTAGCGATAGTCGTAGAAGCAATAGTTGGCGAGACGACAACGATGCTACGATGGAGATTAAGGTGTCGCGCCGGTGACGATGGTGATCATGACGGTGCTTCGGAGATGGAGATCACAAGCACAAGATGATGATGGACATATCATATCACTTATATTGATTGCATGTGATGTTTATCTTTTATGCATCTTATTTTGCTTAGATCGACGGTAGCATTATAAGATGATCTCTCACTAAATTTCAAGGTATAAGTGTTCTCCCTGAGTATGCACCGTTGCGAAAGTTCTTCGTGCTGAGACACCACGTGATGATCGGGTGTGATAGGCTCTACGTTCAAATACAACGGGTGCAAAACAGTTGCACACGCGGAATACTCAGGTTAAACTTGACGAGCCTAGCATATGCAGATATGGCCTCGGAACACTGAGACCGAAAGGTCGAGCGTGAATCATATAGTAGATATGATCAACATAGTGATGTTCACCATTGAAACTACTCCATCTCACGTGATGATCGGACATGGTTTAGTTGATATCGATCACGTGATCACATAGAGGATTAGAGGGATGTCTATCTAAGTGGGAGTTCTTAAGTAATATGATTAATTGAACTTTAATTTATCATGAACTTAGTCCTGGTAGTATTAGCATATCTATGTTGTAGATCAATTGCTCGCGTTTAGCTCCCCTGGTTTTTTTTGATATGTTCCTAGAGAAAACTAAGTTGAAATATGTTAGTAGCAATGATATGGATTGGATCCATGATCTGAGGATTATCCTCATTGCTGCACAGAAGAATTATGTCCTTGATGCACCACTAGGTGACAGACCGATTGCAGGAGCAACTGCAGACGTTATGAACGTTTGGCAAGCTCGATATGATGACTACTTGATAGTTTAGTGCACCATGCTTTATGGCTTAGAATCGGGGCTTCAAAGACGTTTTTTGAAACGCCAAGGAACATATAAGATGTTCAAGAGTTAAAATTAGTATTTCAGACTCATGCCCAAGTCGAAAGGTATGAGACCTTTGACAAGTACTTTGCCTACAAGATGGAGGAGAATTGCTCAGCTAGTGAGCATGTGCTCAGAATGTCTGAGTACTACAATCACTTGAATCAAGTGGGAGTTAATCTTGTAGATAAGATAGTGATTGACAGAGTTCTCTAGTCACTATCACCAAGTTACTAGAACTTCGTGATGAACTATAATATGCAAGGGATAACGGAAACGATTCCCAAGCTCTTCGTGATGCTGAAATCGACGAAGGTAGAAATCAAGAAAAATATCAAGTGTTGATGGTTGACAAGACCACTAGTTTCAAGAAAAGGGCAAAGGGAAGAAGGGGAACTTCAAGAAGAACGGCAAGCGAGTTGCTGCTCAAGTGCTTCTACTGCAAAGGGACTGGTCACTAGAAGTGGAACTGCCCTAGATACTTGGCGGATAAGAAGGATGGCATAATGAACAAAGGTATATTTGATATACATGTTATTGATGTGTACTTTACTAGTGTTTATAGCAACCCCTAGGTATTTGATACTAGTTCAGTTGCTAAGAGTAGTAACTTGAAACGGGAGTTGCAGAATGAACAGAGACTAGTTAAAGGTGAAGTGACAATGTGTGTTGGAAGTAGTTCGAAGAATTGATATGATCATCATCGCACACTCCCTATACTTTCGGGATTAGTGTTAAACCTAAATAAGTGTTATTTGGTGTTTGCGTTGAGCATGAATATGATTTGATCATGTTTATTGCAATACGGTTATTCATTTAAGTTAGAGAGTAATTGTTGTTCTGTTTACATGAATAAAACCTTCTATGGTCATACACCCAATGAAAATGGTTTGTTGGATCTCGATCGTAGTGATACACATATTCATAATATTGAAGCCAAAAGATGCAAAGTTAATAATGATAGTGCAACTTATTTGTGGCACTGCCGTTTAGGTCATATTGGTGTAAAGCGCATGAAGAAACTCCATGTTGATGGGATTTTGGAATCACTTGATGCTTGCGAACCATGCCTCTTGGGCAAGATGACAAAAGACTCCGTTCTCCGGAACAATGAAGCGAGTAACTGACTTATTGGAAATAATACATACTGATGTATGCAATCCAATGAGTGTTTAAGCTCACGGCAAGTACCATTATTTTCTAACCTTCACAGATGATTTGAGCAGATATGAGTATATCTACTTGATAAAACACAAGTCTGAAACATTTAAAAAGTTCAAAGAATTTCAGAGTGAAGTGGAGAATCATCGTAAACAAGAAAATAAAAGTTTCTACGATATGATCACAGAGGTAAAATATTTGAGTTACGAGTTTGGCCTTCAGTTAAAACAATGTGGAATAGTTTCACAAATTCGTGCCACCTGGAACACCACAGCATAATGGTGTGTCCGAACGTCATAACCGTACTTTATTGGATATAGTGCAATATATGGTGTTTCTTACCGATTTACCACTATCGTTTTGGGGTTATGCATTAGAGACAGCTGCGTTCATGTTAAATAGGGCACCATCGAAATCCGTTGAGACGACGCCTTATGAATTGTGGTTTGACAAGAAACCAAAGTTGTCGTTTCTTAAAGTTTGGGGCTGCGATGCTTATGTGAAAAAGTTTCATCCTGATAAGCTCGAACCCAAATCGGAGAAATGTGTCTTCATAGGATACCCAAAGGAAACTGTTGGGCACACCTTCTATCACAGATCCGAAGGCAAGACATTCATTGCTAAGAATGGATCCTTTCTAGAGAAGGAGTTTCTCTCGAAAGAAGTGAGTGGGAGGAAAGTAGAACTTGATGAGGTAACTGTACCTGCTCCCTTATTGGAAAGTAGTTCATCACAGAAATCTGTTCCTGTGACTCCTACACCAATTAGTGAGGAAGCTAATGATGATGATCATGTAACTTCAGATCAAGTTACTGCCGAACCTCGTAGGTAAACCAGAGTGAGATCTGCACCAGAGTGGTACGGTAATCCTGTTCTCGAGGTCATGTTACTTGACCATGACGAACCTGCGAACTATGAGGAAGCGATGATGAGCCCAGATTCCGCGAAATGGCTTGAGGCCATGAAATCTGAGATGGGATCCATGTATGAGAACAAAGTGTGGACTTTGGTTGACTTGCCCGATGATCGGCAAGCCATAGAAAATAAATGGATCTTCAAGAGGAAGACAGATGCTGATAGTAGTGTTACTATCTACAAAGCTAGACTTGTCGAAAAATGTTTTTTGACAAAGTTCAAGGTGTTGACTACGATAAGACTTTCTCACTCGTATCGATGCTTAAAGTCTGTCCGAATCATGTTAGCAATTGCCGTTTTTTATGAAATCTGGCAAATGGATAACAAAACTGCAATCCTTAATGGATTTATTAAAGAAGAGTTGTATATGATGCAACCAGAAGGTTTTGTCAATCCTAAAGGTGCTAACAAAATGTGCAAGCTCCAGCGATCCATCTACGGACTGGTGCAAGAATCTCGAAGTTGGAATATATACTTTGATAAAGTGATCAAATCATATGGTTTTATACAGACTTGCGGTGAAGCCTGTATTTACAAGAAAGTGAGTGGGAGCACTATAGCATTTCTGATAAGTATATGTGAATGACATATTGTTGATCAGAAATAATGTAGAATTTTCTGGAAAGCATAAAGGAGTATTTGAAAGGAGTTTTTCAAAGAAAGACCTCGATGAAGCTGCTTACATATTGAGCATCAAGATCTATAGAGATAGATCAAGACGCTTGACAAGTTTTTTCAATGAGTACATACCTTGACAAGATTTTGAAGTAGTTCAAAATGGAACAGTCAAAGAAAGAGTTCTTGCCTGTGCTACAAGGTGTGAGATTGAGTAAGACTCAAAGCCAGACCACGGCAGAAGATAGAGAAAGAATGAAAGTCATTCCCTATGCCTCAGCCATAGGTTTTATAAAGTATGCCATGCTATGTACCAGATCTATTGTATACCCTATACTGAGTTTGGCAAGGGAGTACAATAGTGATCTAGGAGTAGATCACTGGACAACGGTCAAAATTATCCTTAGTGGAATAAGGATAATCGTAAAGGGTTACGTCGATGCAAGTTTTGACACTGATTCAGATGACTCTAAGTCTCAATCTGGATACATATCAAAAGTGGGAGCAATTAGCTAGAGTAGCTCCGTGCAGAGCATTGTAAACATAAAAATTTGCAAAATACTTACGGATCTGAATGTGACAGACCCGTTGACTAAAATTATCTCACAAGCAAAACATGATCACACCTTAGTACTCTTTGGGTGTTAATCACATAGCGATGTGAACTAGATTACTGACTCTAGTAAACCCTTTGGGTGATGGTCACATATTGATGTGAACTATGGGTGTTAACCACATAAAGATGTGAACTATAGATGTTAAATCACATGGCGATGTGAACTAGATTATTGACTCTAGTGCAAGTGGGAGACTGAAGGAAATATGCCCTAGAGGCAATAATAAAGTTATTATTTATTTCCTTATATCATGATAAATGTTTATTATTCATGCTAGAATTGTATTAACCGGAAACATAATACATGTGTGAATACATAGACAAACAGAGTGTCACTAGTATGCCTCTACTTGACTAGCTTGTTGATCAAAGATGGTTATGTTTCCTAGCCATAGACATGAGTTGTCATTTGATTAACGGGATCACATCATTAGGAGAATGATGTGATTGACTTGACCCATTCCGTTAGCTTAGCACTTGATCGTTTAGTATTCTGCTATTGCTTTCTTCATGACTTATACATGTTCCTATGACTATGAGATTATGCAACTCCCGTTTACCGGAGGAACACTTTGTGTGCTACCAAACGTCACAACGTAACTGGGTAATTATAAAGGTGCTCTACAGGTGTCTCCGAAGGTACTTGTTGGGTTGGCGTATTTCGAGATTAGGATTTGTCACTCCGATTGTCGGAGAGATATCTCTGGGCCCACTCGGTAATGCACATCACTATAAGCCTTGCAAGCATTGTAACTAATGAGTTAGTTGCGGGATGATGTATTACAGAATGAGTAAAGAGACTTGCCGGTAACGAGATTGAACTAGGTATTGAGATACCGACGATCGAATCTCGGGCAAGTAAGATACCGATGACAAAGGGAACAACGTATGTTGTTATGCGGTCTGACCGATAAAGATCTTCGTAGAATATGTAGGAGCCAATATGGGCATCCAGGTTCCACTGTTGGTTATTGACCAGAGAGGTGTCTCGGTCATGTCTACATAGTTCTCGAACCCGTAGGGTCCGCACGCTTAACGTTCGTTGACGATATAGTATTTATGAGTTATGTATGTTGGTAACCGAATGTTGTTCGGAGTTCCGGATAAGATCACGGACATGACGAGGAACTCCGGAATGGTCCGGAGATAAAGATTGATATATGGGATAATAGTGTTTGGACTCCGGAAGGGTTCCGGAATTCATCGGAAGGGGTTCCGGATGTTTCCCGAAATGTTTGGGCACGAGAACACTTTATCTGGGACAAAGGGGAAAGCCCATGAGGTTTTTGGAAAGCGCAAAAGAAAGTTTTGCGGAGTTCAGGGGCCAGACGCTAGGGTCCCTGGCGTCTGGGTCCAGACGTCGGGAACCCTGGAGTCCGAGAAGGACTCTTGCCTTTCGGGTGAAACCGACTTTGTGGAGGCTTTTACTCCAACTTTCGACCCCAAGGCTCAACATATAAATAGAGGGGTAGGGCTAGCACCCAAGACACATCAAGAAACACCAAGCCATGTGCCGGCAACCCCGTCCCCTCTAGTTTATCCTCCGTCATAGTTTTCATAGTGCTTAGGCGAAGTCCTGCGGAAATTGTTCTTCACCAACACCGTCACCACGCCGTCGTGCTGCCGGAACTCATCTACTAGTTCGCCCGTCTTGCTAGATCAAGAAGGCGAGGACGTCATCGAGCTGAACGTGTGCAGAACTCGGAGGTGCCGTGCGTTCAGTACTTGGATCGGTCGGATCGTGAAGACGTACGACTACATCAACCGCGTTGATAAACGCTTCCGCTTTCGGTCTACGAGGGTACGTAGACAATACTCTCCCCTCTCGTTGCTATGCATCACCATGATCTTGCGTGTGCGTAGGAATTTTTTTGAAATTACTACGTTCCCCAACAGCGGCCCCACAGTCGGCCTGGGCGCACGCGGAGGAGGTGCGGCGCCGGCGGGCGCTCCTGACGCCGGAGCAGCGCCGCGACGCCGCCTACGCCTCCGACTCGCCCAACTGGGCGCACTGGTCCGCCTTCGAGCACGAGGAGGCGAGGCGATGCGGCGTCCGCGAAATCAACCGCACCGTGCCACCGCCCCCGCTCGTCGTCCGCGAGGAGGACCAGGCGGTGGAGGCCGCCTACCAGGCTGCCCTTGCGGCGGTCTACCGGGAGAGCGAGGAGGACGAGCGGCGCAGGGCAGCAGCGGCAGAGGAAGAGGAGGCGGCGTACGAGGCGGCCATGGTGCAGGCCATGGCGTCCTGCCGCTGGTGACCCGCCGTCCCCTGTGAAAGCCGAGCCGGAGGCGGAGCCGTCCCCCATCGAGCGCTACTCCTGGACGGGAGTAGTGCACGAGTGGGTCAGCGCGCCGCCGGTCTGGGTGGGGGCGACACCAGCACAGGAGGCGGCATACCTCGAGCACTGGCGCCACATCCGGCTGGCCAAGGAGCGCCGCGACGGCGAGTACCTCGAGATGCTCGAGCGCGACGCCAAGGCCAAGTAGTGCGAGGCCGAGGAGGAGGCGCGCCAGGCCGAGGAGGAGGCACGCCGGGCCGAGAAGGAGGCACACCAGGCCGCGGTGGCACAGGCGGCTGCACCGCCCGTGCCGGCGCCGGCACAGCCCGCGCCCGACATGAACACCCTCTGGAACTCGGCGTTCTCCTGGGCCGGCCCTGCGCCGACGCTC
Organism: Triticum aestivum; assembly: GCF_018294505.1. NCBI lineage: Eukaryota > Viridiplantae > Streptophyta > Magnoliopsida > Poales > Poaceae > Triticum > Triticum aestivum. The sequence continues at coordinate 81,380,324 of NC_057805.1, forward strand.
ATTGACCTCACGGACCCCGACGACGACGACGACGACGCCTAGGGCAGCGCGCTGCCTCGTAGTTTAGTTTATTTTTAGTTTTTGTTAATGCAAATGTGGACACGTGGACTCTCGCCGGCCTTCGTGGCCGGCTTTAATGTATAATTAATGCATGTTTTCTTTTTTTCTCGCGCCGTCAAAAATGGGCCGGGCCAGCGTTGGGCGCACGCGCGACCCAAACGCGAAAGCGGACGTTCGTGTTCGCTTGGCCGACCCAAACGGACAAAAAGCGGACAAAATCATCGTCCGTTTGGGTCGACCCGTTAGAGTTGCTCTAAACAGCACTCTCAGGTGTCATCATCCTCTTTGATGCTCCCAATGTTCTAATGTAGGTCCTTGGGTTACCTTTGCTCCATGAGTTTGCCGTAGGAAAGAGATGCGGCAAAGGAACCCAAGGACCTGCCGCAATCGTCGCAACCGAAGTGATGGGACCATCCACCGCTTCTGCTATTTTCGGCCAGAGAAGCACCGCAGACTAAAGCACTAAGCCGAAACGTCAAAAACAAGCTACTCCGTACTAGATCTGGAGATCCTGATCCATTGATCGGCAGGACCAAACGCTTCACCAGAAGGCTAACATGATACGACGGTTCGGAGCATGCGCTCAGCGAGTGCGAGAAGGTTATTCAAGCATACCAAAAATGTGATTAGCAATGTTCAAACCGGTGTGTAAGCGGTTGAAGCAGATAGTTAGGAAGGTTTTACCTAACCCGGATGATAGCATCACCTTCAAATCGGTCCACTATCTCCTGTATAATGTGAATCTTTTATTGCTTTATTGTTACAGTTATTTCGGTTTTATTTATGTCACTGTTGGTGTGTTGCTATTTGTATTCTACTTCATCTGTCTCATAATATAAAGTGTTTTGACAATAGTGAGGGAGTACTAGGTATACATAGGCAAGGTGTCGCTACATTTTAAGTTTAGTTAATAAATGCGCTCTTTATCATGAAAAAAATATGATTTTTTTTAAATGTTGGCAGGAGAACTGCCAAATTCGTTGATCAGAAAAAGGTATTACAAAAACATCCCAAAGGAGGAATGCAACGCAAAAAAGCGAGTGCTAAAAAAAGGACAATAGGGTTGCTCGGTTCATTAAGGAAAACCGGCTAAAACCAAAGCTACGCCTAGCTAGACTAGGACTAAAGCACCACAATATATACAAAACGCTGGAAAGCCAAATCCCCACAACACACCCAAGCGGGCACTCAAGCGCCTTTGCTGCTACCAGAGTGCACACCGACAACCGTCGTATTGTACCGGGCTGCTACGAGCATATTCACAAACATCAACGACACCGGAGAGGAACGATGCATCCGAAAGAGTGAGACATATGCCGCTCCGATCCCACGAGGCTAGCTGACATAGCTTGCGTGGCCCTACTTGTACACAAAGGGTGCTCCTGCTGCTTTCATCGTCTACCGGCGATCATCTCCAAACGGATGCACCACCTATGCTCCATGCTCACCAAAATGCTACCCGCTCCAGATCCACCACACTACCACTAACCAGGTGCTCCCAACACCAGACTTGACTCCAAGGCAATGCTTCCAACAAAGTAATGACGCCAAAGATGCCACCATTGCACAGGGTTTTCACCGGGAGACAAGAACACGAAGCAGGGAAAGGTGTTGGACCCCCTCAATGGCACCTCCAACAAGGAAAATCACACCCGAAGGCGTCATTTGCCATCAGCTCAATCCAGAGTCGAGCATGACTTTCGTCAGGGAACCGAGCACCTATGTTGTGATGACTTCACCAAACACACAACCACCAGACCAGAGCAGCAGGTGCCACTTGCTGCACCGCACAAAACTAGCCGGAGCACCGCCGGCGACACAAGCCTAGAGCATCCCGAAGGCACTGCCCAGTCCACGCCACCCCAGACCACCATCCCGACAGGGAGCCACCAGACAGTCCGCTTGGAATCAGTCACCACCGAGCCACCTCTGGGCCTCCGGCCGCCATAGCGTCAGATCCGGCCGCTCAAACCAAAGGCCGCCAGCAAGGGGAGCCCGTGTCCCCCAGCATGACCCCACGACGATGACGCGCGCGTCCACGCCACCCCTGGGCATCCCCCTGCAGTGACTGCGCCCAACCCCTCCATCGCGCAGCCAAGGGCGTACGCGCACCAAGCGTTGGACGGGTGCGGCGCCACACACCTCCGCACAGCCACAGACCACAGATCCAAGCTCCAGCAAGCGCCCGCGGATCTCCATGGACGCTTCGTGATGCGGCCCCTCTCGACACGCCGCACCGGCAAGGAATAGCGCCCCGCCGCCGCCTTCCTCGGGGCTGGCCCGGGCTTCTCCGATGGGTGCCCTCTGGCGGCGGGAGGGGGACAGGACGATGGCGGCGCTAGGGTTTCTAGCGACACGAGGGTCGGGCCGCTCGTTTTAAAGGGAAAAAAAGTGATTTAGCGACAGACAAATCAATGAACCACGATATGTAATTCGGTCAGAGCACCATCACCAAAGACAAAAAAAATCAAGATGTACTTATCCTGCCACTAGGCGTCACTTAGGTGCTACTTCTATCGCCAACATCGGTAGTACTACTGATGAATAAAACGAAAGTCTGGAAAACGGGACAACGAGCTCCTATTGTTGGGCCCTGTACAGTAATGGTAATTTACAATGCACACTGTCATCGTCTAATTCGATGCTATATTGGGATGTCACAGAATCGCGCAAACACAGCCCTTCTGCTGCCCCAGGTGACTCCCAGCTTCCATGCGTCTTTAATTTACACTTGTTCACTTCATGTATGGCTCGGTCCTCCCCTAAACCCCTGCCCAAGCTACGCAAATCTAGTGTCTGTACAGCACCGCAGCTCGGGTTCCAAATTCCAATACACTTTAACAGCTTCACCAGTAGCAAACCTCCTAGTGTGAAGCCCTAACTAGCTAACTGCCGATGACTATACACTTTCTCAACCATCTCCACAGGGTGTGAAATAATACACGAGCACATGCAGACGCTTGGGTTCCACGGAAGACTCCTGGCGTGCAACATGCAGAACACATTGCTCCATTACCTGGTACCACTCATACCAATCATGGCGGGAATAGCAGGCTAGATCAGCCCCAAACTGATCTGTTTGTTCCAAAGATTTGCTCGAGAGGATACGAGCAAATTGGTTTCTGAACGAGCCAAGTGCTAAGCGCTCCTGGAGTACATCATAAAATCCCATTCAATACTCTCTGGTAGTAATCATACTGCCGAGTACGCCAGGCATCCATGCTGCTACTGATCAATGAGAGCACCAGCGATACACATTGCTGCAACCATCATAACATCATAGTAAGAACCCTCTGGACATGATAAAAATGAAAAACAATTGACTAACCTCTTCAGTGAGACTCAAGTGGAACCTCTTCCTCAAGTTCAGTATAGTGCGAGTACCACCTTTAAAGCACGGGAAGCCAGAATCCTGATGAAAGGATACACATATAAAATGATTTTTGTCATGATGATGATGGTGTTCCTCATTCCCTTGCTAATCAGGAAAAGGAATACAATTAAATACTTCCTCCGTTCCAAAATACTTGTCGATTTTAGTTCAAACTTTAACTTAAAACCACGACAAGTATTTTGGAACGGAAGGATTTAAATAACTACTACACCGGAAGTTATGAGATTCAAGTTTGAATGCAACGGAGAAAGAGAGGAAATAAGACAAGTAAAACTTCATAACTAGATGAAGACTGAGATAATGTGGGTAAATTTGGTTAATATAAAAGGGCATATGAAGAGGAATATACTACAACAATTCAAAAAAATAATGTACATGACAAAATGTTGGTAAATAATAAGAGCCATGCATGCATAAACCTGAGTGACACAGATGGCCTTCTGACAGGCAATAGCCATTTATTATATCAAGTCATCTAGATATAAACATCTGTAAGATTAGATAGGTGCCATTACCTGCAACATTTCCACAAGAAGTATAACACGCTCTGCATGCTTCCGACAAGTAAGAAACCCTTGAATGCATAGCACCTGAAGAATTCAAAATAAACGTAGATAATAAATAAGCCAATATAAATTGGAAAAGTCCCGGTAGGCAAGCGAAAGTAACATGCTATCAGTTAATTACCTTGAAATAGTCGAAGAACTCGCTGGGAGTTCCCTCAGCATCAGAATCCATCACCTAGCATTGTTCCCACAACAAACTTAACGAGATTTAAACTCCATCAAAATATAATTCAACACCTAAATCTAGGATATAGGAAAGTTATAATAAGTTACAAGCTTCTATCATACTTCAAGGAGCTCCCTCGTCAGCTTAAATGGTGCACTCTCAAAATTTACCCCTCCAGGAGAGTTGGAAAGCATGAAACCAAAATCAATATGAATAATATGTCCCTCCTCGTCTATCAAGAGATTCCCGTTATGGCGATCCTTGACCTGCAAATTAAAAAGGTCTCAACACTTAGCACTCCAAGTTGTGTCACAAAAAGAGAATTAAGAGTTTCTTCAATCTGAGATTAATTTATTCCCACATAATGAAGGAAACACGGTCCCTTTGTGTGTGTGTGTGTGGGGGGGGGGGGGGGGGGGGGTAAGGCAAGCAGTCATATCTGCAGAAAAACAAAAACAGCAGCAAAGTGTCTTCCATTTCGGAGATCTTAAAAGACAGGCATGCAGTTACGTTACAAGTATCGGATGCTTGTTGCGACACTTCAGCTGAAACCTTGCATTAATTATATGGAAATGATATATATGCACTGCAGCATTCCATATAAATTAACACCCAGCAGATCGGATTCCCAACTGTTACCTTCCCTCAAAAGCTTGAGAAGATGTATCAGTTGGCAGGCCTTCGCCTTATATACTTTAACAACAATACAGCAAGACTTGGCTGGCTCTGTTGGCCGATAAGACATTACAGAAAGCAGGAAGATTACATGTAAAAAATGGATCTAATGCAGTAGGGCAACTATCCATAGGTAGCTAATTAAACATCACAAATATAACAGGATAGTGCTCGGGCTGAACCACTTGCTGACTGTACAGCCAGGATCAGTTGGAAATTTATATCCCAGAAAAACTCAAACAGGCCATAATGTGATGACATAAACTTTAACTTTAGCACTACTAACCATAACTTAGCAATCTTCTGGAGTAATAATTAGTTTTTTAATTAATCTACTTTGTTGATTACTAGTGGCATAAAACAGTATTAGACATTCAAAACAACAGAGCTTGCCAAATAACATTTCTAATTCTAAAAATATACCCAGATTAGTAATGAAGTACTTGATTTTAATACCTGCAGCAGGTAGCTCAGAATTGAATATCCTGCCATGCTTTCCACAAAGTTCCTCTGTGAATAATAGTAAATATAAGAGCCAGTTCAACTGGACTGACAATAGTATGAATTTAAACTCTTACTGGGATTTGTTAAGTATGTTAGATTAGATATGCTAATAAATTCACTAATATCAGATATTTTAACTAATCATCATCGGATGGCATTAATTCGGTGCTATCATCCAAATTTTGCATCCATGACACTTCCAGCACCATGAAAAATTACTCCAACACCAATGCAGACAATCCAAGTAATTATAATTGCATTCAACTACCAACTGAACAGTTTGTCATCTTTCATTATAAAATTAAGCAAATTCATTGCCAAAACATGGTTTTCCTAACAGAAACACCAAGAAATGCAATATTCAAATGTTCAAGACAGAACATTTCATCTGCAGTACTGATACAAACAAATCTCATGGAGTGGACTGGATACAAGTTGACAAAGGATGTGATACAGTCGACAAGGGATGTGACACATCACAAGTAGTCAATTATAGCCCTACTTTCCATACAAGCAGCCATGGATATTCACTAATCAAACTGTTCGATTAAATCAGGTGGGCGATAGCCCTCCATTATTTGCCTCAACAAAAACACTTATTAATTAAAAAAAACAGATGCATTTTGAGGAGGAATAAATGATGAAATATTGCCTACAGTAAAACGCAGAGGATGACAAACTAAGCATTTGGATCTATTTGCTGTGTTGTATGATTCTATTTGCTATGTTGTATGATTCTATTTGCTGTGTTGTAAGATATTCCAGCATTTCACCTGCGCAAGTTTGAAATTTGGAGAATTCTCTTCATACTTGGCTACATAGTAGTCACGAAGACTTAAGATGTTGGGAAACCTACTCTTGATGGAATGAATTGATGCCTGCGATAACAAAAACAATGGTCGACCTAAGATCTTTCAGTGCGGAAGAAATTCAGAAAAGTGATCTGGAAGGAAAGATAACTACCGTATCAGGAATAGTCTCTATTAGGGCTGCATATGCAGACGTGACGATAACTTCATAAGGCCGTAACCAGAGTGGTAAGCCAGCTTCTTGGTATATATCTGCCGATAAAAAGATTTTTCAGGACAATAGTGAGTTGACCACGCCCTAAATGGAACACAAACTTCAGGCAAATTAATTAGTATAGTCCTTTCAGAATCCAGAACATAAGAAATGCTATAGATAGTAACATGAGAAAAGTACTCCCTCCGTAAACTAATATAAGAACGTTTAGAATACTAAAATAGTGATCTAAACGCTCTTATATTAGTTTACAGAGGGAGTACTTGCTAATTCCAGTAAAATCTTAACACTGCTAATACACCACAAGATGTTAACGTTACTCCAAATCCAAGAACACTATTGATAAGACTCCTGGGGTGTCTATCACTTGCAAGCCATAATACTATTTTTATGTGCGAGAATGTTTGCATACCAGTTTGAGTATAAATAAAATCCATGTGTATCATGTGATTCCTTAAATATGGTTTTTATATATACCCCCTTCCAGTGGACGTTAAATATCATAATATTGATTCAAATTAATAGAATATTTACATGCTTCAGGCCTGACATATATGGTAGTGAAAAGCAAAACTAAGCAGAATGTAAGCACAAAAACCAATACAGCACTAGAGTTGAAACACGAGAGTTGTTTTACTCATTACCATATGTGGTAGTGAAAAGCAAAAATGGACGAACTCCACAATCAAGATTAAATAGATTACTGTATGAGACACTAGAGTTGTTTTACACATTACCATAAAAGTGTGCGACAAGCTGTACAGCTAAGTGCTCCTGTCGGCAATCATCCCCACTCTTGACAATAATCTGCAATTGGTGAAAGTGTTTCAGAAGCTTGGCAATAACTGACAGCATTTCAGAGTAAGATGTCCTACAAGGAACTGAGCCGTTAAATCTCAAGCATGACAACAATCATCCGCAGACTTGAAATGACACTCATAAACTACTCATAGTTGTCTCGTTAGTTGCTTCAGTTTAGGGAACAAACATTACCCCAGCCATTTTTATATCTTCAACTATAAATGCTAATGCATGAGATAGGCAGAAGAGTGCATCCCATATTATGAACTTTGATATTATAAATAATATGTCTATCATTATTTTATGGTTTAACTATATGTTCAGAAAGTCAATGTTGGGGAACATAACACGGAGTAGTATGAAAAGTAACAGTTACTTAATTCTCTCCTAAACATTTTTTTGGTGAAGCTAATAGAGAGCCAGAAAATTATGCTGATAACTAAAAGAAGTGCAGTGTCCATGCTCAACCAAAGGGACAAGGAAAATTAACCTTCAGAGAAATAACATTAAAAAATGCCTAAATATAAATAATTAAAAATGTTGATAAAGCTTGTATTTGATAATATTGCAACATGTAAATAATCTAATAGCAGAACATTTTTTCCATGTGGACTTACAGAACGCAAATCCCAGCCAGGTAATTTTCCATGAACTGAAGAACGGCGTATTCTCTCTTTCTTGACAGTCCAAAGTTCACCAGCCAAAGCATCAGTTGGTTTAGGATCTCCGCCATCAGTTGCCTATTGGAAAATTGAGTTACTACCTTAAGGAAGATGTTCAAAAGAGAGGTAACTGAGGGCACAATATCAGTGAATCACCATAGGATCCAAATTTTCAGTGCTTTGACCAACTCCTTTCAGTGGAAGACCAGGTGGGGCTTCTCCTTTTAACGCTGCAGCCTAGTCAAGGAAACCAATTCAACAAACAGTAGCAAAAAAAACACCAACTGTCAAATTGATGAGGCATAATCACCTTGTATTACACATCAAAGTCTACAGTTTTCGATTATCTAAACGGCTAGCCTCAAAACTAATCGTTCATAGGAAGAATGTTGAGGAAGACTGAAAATCTTATAAACAAAAGCACCTTGAGGGAGACGGAATATAAAAGATATATAGCAATGGCACAAGAACTAAAAACCAATTTCATGTGTGAGTCGCACCTTGACTTCCTCCATTGCAATAGTGCTTGGAACACGGCGATGATCCTTCTTCCGTGTCGGTTCATTGTCATCTACATCTTCCATGTTAACTCCTGGAACCGCAGACAGGGTGACCTTTACCCACTCAATAGGTTGATCAACAACAGCCTGGGAATCTCCTGATAGATCATGTGACTCTGTTGTAGGTTGCCGTATCCTACGCCCCGACTCAGACATTGCAATGCTTCTAGAACGACCAATTTTCTCGATAGAGAAACTAACATTTACAAATTTCACTTTGGCCTCCCATAGTTGAGCCATGGCTTGGTCAATAACCTGAGAGGTAGAGTTCAGCATTCTGTCTGTTTCATAATTTTGTGGTTCATGTCGACTCCACAAAGGATATGCCCATGGAGGCGGCTTTGGCAACTGAACATCTCCATTAGCCAACGGTATCCCGCCTTTTGATAGTTTGTTCACATCTGAGGACCCTTTGGAGTGACTAGAAAGGCAAAACAACTGATGTTACCAATTGAAGCTCCAATAACAAATTAAATGACAAACATCATTAATTTGCTTAGTATCAAACATTCTTTTGACACAACCTCAACTGTGTAATATGATCCTTTTAAACTAATATATAGACACTGAGCACTTTAACATGGAACCCAAGCTACATACCTTGGTGTTTCTGCTTTCAAAACTTCAACACATACAAGATAGGGAGCTTTCTCCCTAGAGTTTAGAAGAACAGACTCATCTTCAGGTATATGAACCACTCGATATATGCCCCTTCCCATTGGGAAGCATACGCCTGTGAGTAGAAAGAACAAAAGGGAAAAAAGAGCCTGAGAGCACATCTAGCTGCTGCTTTACAATATCAATAGCTTCATTTCCTTTAGTTAAAATTCCACTGATGTTGTGATAATAAAGGAGCAAAGAAAAGGCAGATCCAAGCTACAAGACACACTTTTTCGCTATATGCGGGGCATATCTTGATTTTGCTGCCTATACTTCTATTTGAGCAGGCTCGACAGCTTAGCAAACACAGGCAACAGTACTACAGAGTACAAAACATACAACGGTGATGACGACTCATGCACCAAAATGCAAAAAGAACAAGTCGACCCAACAGAATATGCACATGATTTATTGAAGTGTTTATCCTTCATTGTCCTTCCAAAACTATTAACATTGGACAACACAACTACAGAAACTCAACTGCAGAAAATATTTATGCACAAAGAAAGGTGGCCATCACTAAAACTGCAGCTAAGAAATCAATAGAACAGTAAGGCACAGACCATATGTGATATGTCAAGTACTTTCCCATTTAAGATTAAAATGTAAATATATGAAAAAGGGGTGAAGCACCAAAACTTTGATGTTAAAAATACTAGCATAGACCATATGTGAATGTGATATGTCATGTAGCTTCCAACTGAAGATTAAAATGCATTCTTAAAAGGAATGAAGCACCAATTTGTGATGTTGAAAATGTTAGGGCAGAAACTAAGTAACCTAGGAAACAACGATAGTAAAGTGTGTAATATCTCAAATAGGATAGAGAAATCACCTCCATTTTTCTCACTGGAAGCGATATGTGAATTGATCTCTGTAAGAGACTGGCACAAAAAGAACCACCAGAGGAGAAATTAGAATGCAAATAAAAGAAAATGGATGTAGCTCTTGTAAGTTGTAACACGATAAATAAGAGTATGACTGAAGAGGCATAAAGCCAATAATTAGTACGGGGGCGGGGCACTGGCAACCTAATGCAATGACTTACCTCTCGCAAGGCAATCTTGCGATCTTCCACCGGAAATATGTCTACGAGACCATAAGATGTATCACATAATGATTGAACTAGCTCCAATGAAGCATAGTAAGAGCCTTTCCGCAGTTCTGCCAGCACATTATTTGGTAAAGGTGGTTTTCCACTTTGTTTCTCACTGTTTCCTGTGGAATCAGGGTGTTTCTGAAAGACATATATTGCAGTTAGGAAGGCAAGCATGCTGTAAAAGGAAATTAAAATTAAAAATACAAAATATGTACAAATAGCATAATCAAACTATTTGTTTATATCACAGCAGCTATGGATGGAGAATATTGTAATAAATCTATTGTAATAAATCTAAGGAATTCATAACCAAGCTCCCCCATACTGAAAATAGGAGTTGCGAATCAAACTACTAATGTGACATGTACAATACTAATGGCAACTAGCGATACAATGTCACCTCACACCAAGAAGTAATAAGCATATATGTGTGCAGCCAGAAGTAATTACTCAATATGATGATGCAAAACATGAAACGCTGAAACTTCATAACCAAAGAAAGAATAGTTAAGATAGATGTCTTGCCTCTTTCAATAACTTTGAGCCAAAAGTCTCAGAATCTTCTCTATCACGGAATAAACGCTTGAAAAAGCTCTCTGATCCCGGGCTACCCTCAGAAATACCGTTAGGCTGACTACCTTCTATATGTCCACTCTTAGCGTCTTCTGGGTGCACTCGGAACAACCTGCGGAATGACAAGAACTCTGAATTTTCCTCCTCCTCAATACCACTGGTGCTCTTACCATCATCATCATTTTTATCAAGCCCTTCGATTCTCCTGTCCTCATGTTTGTCTTTGTCCTTGAATAGTTTCCTGAAGAAATTTTCCTTATCACCTTCCTCACACTTCTCATCCTCATTCCTGTCATGGGCAGCTCCCTTCTTTTCTTCACTCTTATCCTTGAAAATTCTGCGAAAGAAATTATCGTCGTCTATGCTCTTATTGCCTTTGTTATCGTCCTCCTTCCTGCTGGGAGTGGTGCCTTCCTTTTTCTCATCATTTTTCTCCTTGAAAAGTTGCCGGAAAAAGCCATCCTTCTTGTCCTCTTCGGTGTTCACGCCGACCTTTTCTCTATCATCATTTTGCTTATGACTGCCTCCATCTTTCTTCTCTTCATTCTTATCTTTGAAGATCTTGCGAAAGAACCCTTCCCTATCATCATCCTCCAAACTCTTACCTACTCTTTCCTCATCCCCAAGCCTTCCATGCATGCTTTCTCTCCTCTCCTCATTCTTATCTTTGAATATCCTGCGAAAAAAACCTTCCTTCTCGTCATCGTCGCCCGGTCTGTCCTCCTTGTCACGGAAGAGTCTCTTCAGCAAACCGTCCGAGTTAGGTGTGAGCTCCATGTCCTCATCCTTGCTGTCCCTAAGCAACCTACGGAAGAGACCATCTTTATCCCCTTCTTCCTCATCATTCTCTTTCTCCTTGCTATCCTTAAGCAACCTTTTAAAAAAACCTTCCTTGTCTCCATCATCCTCCTCCTTGTCCTTGCTGTCTCTAAGCAATCTCTTAAAGAACCCATCCTTATCCTGTTCCTCGTCCTTCTCCACAGACCGCCTAAAGAAGGCCTTTGGCCCGATGCTCAATCGCCTAAGCAGCTTGTTGTCCTCCGAAGATGGTGTTACTGGCTGCTTCCCTTTGCCGACTCCAGCATCCTCAGCAGCAGACACATTGGTGCTGCTGGGAGGGGGACTCAAACCAAGAGAGGGCGACGAGGCAAGGGACATCAGTCGCTGCTTTGACGAGCGTATCCTGCTGAGCATGGGATTGCCGCGTGGGCTGGCAACAGGGGACAGCGGCGCAGGTCGGACTAGCGGCGGCCACTCGCCCTGCACGGTGGCTGCAGCCTGGCACTGCTCCTGCACCTTATCGATCCCATCCAGATCCTCGGTTTCCTCTAGCTCGAGTTCAGCAGCGAGGATCCAATGCACCTTGAGCGCGATGCGCAGGGATTTGGCACAGGTGTCGATGACGAAGCGATCGAGGGAGGGGCTGGGCTTGTGCACGAGCATGTAGCAGACCTGGAAGAGGTAGGCCTCGAGGCCCGAGAGCGGGAGCGTGTACATCCGGTTGCAGAGGTAGTCGCGCACGCCGGCGTGGTCGTGCTTGTAGAGGTAGCTGACGGCGATCCACTCGCAGAAGAACGCGGAGTCGAAGAAGCGGACGAGCCAGCCGCTGCTCCCCACAGGGGGCGCGGCATCTCCGCCGGCGGCCGTGATCTCTCGCGGCGACTCCTCAGGCCCGAAGCTGAGGCCCCGCAGCCCGAGAAGCCGCACCATGGCTGCGGGGGGTTCTCCTTATCCCACCGAAACCAACCGTCACTGGCGTCCTCCTCCACTAACCACCATCGCAGCACACGGGGCAGCTCGATCCAGAACCGCGACCACTCTCCCAAATCTCAATCCAGAGCTCGCTCAGGGCTGTACCCCAATCCAAACCCTAGCCCCCGAGCGGACGGCGAGATCGCGCAGCTCGGTCCGAGGACCTGCAAACCCTAGCTGCCTAGCTCCGGAATCGCGCCGCGCGGCGAGGGATCTTGGAATTGGGGAGGGAATTTGGAGCGGGGAAGCGTGGGATCTTGGAATTGGGGAGGACTCGGGGTGGGGTGTGGGGGTTGGGGTTGATTCGATTTGAAATGTCGCAGCGTTTTCGTCGCTGTTTCTGGGGACTCTAGTTTGAATTTTCTTTTCTTTTATAAATTTCTTTCGGGTTTCTTCTCCGGCGTGGTGTCCGTGCTGGCGAGGGCGTGGAACGGGGAAGCGGAGAGCCCGGAGCAGGTGCGGGCGGCGATGGCCGCCTGCGAATCCTGTGCGCTGCTGTCACTCTGTTGCACAGCCTGTGCCGTTCTCCCGGAGAGTGCCGGTAAAGGCCCTCCGTGGCTGGCCATGCTTTCACTCGTCACGTGTCAATAGTTCACGGGATCACACACATGCGACATGACATGTTCACGGAAACGGCTCTTTGGGCATGTCTCATTGAGGTCGGTGTAGTCGACGCACATGCGTCAAGACATGTTCTTCTTACAGACCATGACGAGATTGGCAAGTCATGCAGGATGTGTGACCTCCCTGATGAATCCGATAGCTAGCAGTTGGGCAATCTCCTCCCGGCTTGCCACCTTTCTGAGTCGAAACAACGAAGGGCTTGTTTCACCGGCATCGCGCCCTTGCAGACATTGAGGTTGTGTTGCACTATCTTGGCTAGGACTCCAAGCATGTCTGCGGGTTGCCACGCAAACATAGTTCAGTTAGCCTGGATCGTTATTGTTATTTTTTTGGCTCATCTGGGTGTACTTGGAAAAAAAATTCGCGTCCTTTGCCACCTGGAATACAGGGCTCGGCCATGGAGCGTTGTTGTGTTAGTGTCAAATTGATTTGTTCTAGCTCTGAGGCAAAAGCCGGCTCGGCCATGGTTTGGCCGGGAGCGTTGTTGTGTTCGTGTCGATCGATTTATTGATTTGTTCAAGCTCTGTCGACGCAAAAGTCGCCTCGGCGAGCTCTACGTTCGCGACCTCAACCGCAAGCCCCTCTCAGGGCTGCCGTGGGTTGTGATCGTCCTGTTGGAGTCTGACAATTTAAACTGAAGGTATGCGTATAATGGTAGTGCCATAAACCTCACGTATGCCTGTCTACAGAGGATCGTGTTGCAGCCGTTGTGGAACGGGGAGACCTCAAACTAGATTGTTTCCGATCTGAGATTTTCCTTGTCACCAAAGATGACTTCGAGCTCTAGACGCCCAAGAGGGCGTAATGCCTGGGCTGGTACAAAGCCATGAAGTCAGGTGAGCGAAGGCTAGAGGCCGGTTCGGGAGATCCTCGTCTTAGTCAGGGTGTCGAGGAAGCTGATGTTGAGGTCACTACTGTCGTCCATCAGGACTCGCGGAAGGGGGAAGCCCCCGACTATCGGATCCACCACCAAGGCATACTTGCCAGGATGAGGGATGTGTGATGGGTGGTCTTTGTTTTTGAAGATAATTGTGGCGTCAGACCACCCTAGGAGCTCGGTTGGGACTGGTTCTGTCCCGTAGACCGCGTGTCGGATAAGCTTTAGGGCTCGACCAGTTTCTATTGCTGGAAAGATCATGTTGATGGTGCAAAATTGCGAGAGATGGTTGATACGTCTCCAACGTATCTATAATTTACGAAGTCATGTCGTGTTTACAACAATTCTATATGGTTTTGGTATGATTTGAATGTAACTAACTCGGACTGACGCTGTTTTCAGCAGAACTACCGTGGTGTTGTTTTTTGTGCAGAAATAAAAGTTCTCCAAATGCAACAAAACTTTTTGAGATTTTTTTTGAACAAAAGAGGCACTAGAAGCTTCGTGGGAGGACAAGAAGGTGGCCACCAGCCACCTGGGCGCGCCAGGGGCCTTGCCCGTGTGCTGGTGGGTGGTGGGCCCCTCGAAGCCATCTTCGCGTGAAACCAACGCCAAAAAATCTTATAAATACATAAACCCCCAGAAATAACCCTAGATCAGAAGTTCCACCGCCGCAAGCCTCTGTAGCCACGAAAAACCAATCTGGACCCTGTTTCAGCACTCTGCCAGAGGGTGAAATCATCACCGGAGGTCATCTTCATCATCCCGACGGCCATCATGATGAGGAGGGAGTAGTCCACCCTCGAGGCTGAGGGTTTGTACCAGTAACTATGTGTTTAATCTCTCTCTCTCTCGTGTTCTTGATTTGGCACGATCTTGATGTATCGCGAGGTTTGTTAATATAGTTGGATCATATGGTGTTTCTCCCTCTCTATCTTGTTGTGATGAATTGAGTTTTCCCTTTGAGATTTCGTTATTATCGGATTGAATACTTTCGTGGATTTGAGAGCACTTGATGTATGTCTTGCTATGAATACTCGTGGTGATAATGGGGTATCATATTGATTCACTTGATATATATTTTGGCACTCAACTCGCGGATTCCCGAGGTGACATTGGGGTAATCTATGCATAGGGGTTGATGCACGTTTTCGTTCTTGTTTCTCTGATAGAAATCTTGGGGCACTCTTTGAGGTTCTTTGTGTTGGATTGAGTATTATGAATCTGAAATTGTTTAATGCATATCGTATAATCAACTCACGGATACTCGCGGTGACATTGGAATATCTAGGTGATATTAGAGTTGGTTGATGTGTATCATATGGTGTTATTTTAGTACGAACTCTTAGATAGATCGATCGAAAAGGATAACTTGGTGTTATTTTAGTACGAACTCTTGGATAGATCAATCGAAAAGGATAACTTTGAGGTGGTTTCGTACCCTACAAACAATTTCGTCTTATGTTCTCTGCTGGATAAGAACTTTGGAGTACTTCTTCATCACACGTTCAGGGATGGCTATATGATCCAATTATATTAGCATTGTTGAGAGATTGCACTAGCGGAAGTACGGACCCTAGGCCTCATTTTCAAGCATTGCAATACCGTTTGTGCTCACTTTTGTTACTTGGTACCTTGCTGTTTTTTATTGTTCATATTATAAAAATCAATATCTACTATCATTAGTACACTTGTATCACCATCTCTTCGCCGAGCTAGTGCACCTATACAATTTACCATTGTATTGGGTGTGTTGGGGACACAAGAGACTCTTTGTTATTTGATTGCAGGGTTGTTTGAGAGAGACCATCTTTATCCTACGCCTCCCATGGATTGATAAACCTTAGGTCATCCACTTGAGGGAAAATTGCTACTGTCTTATAAAACTCTACGCTTGGAGGCCCAACACGAGTATACAAGAATAAAGTTGCGTAGTAGACATCAATGGTGGGTTGAAGAAGATCCAGATTTTTGTGGAACACGGTAGCCCGCCCATGCCTCCTTGCCATCCGAGTTGGGTTGGTGCGCATCGTCGTAGTATTTTCTTGTGCGTTAAACAAGAACTCGGTCTTCCCGAAGCGCGTGTAGTCGATGACGTAAGGGGACATCACATCATAGAGCAGCCCTTGGTCATTGACCTCAAGCTCGAAGGAGCCAAAGGTGAAGGTTTGTCCGTCGTGAAGTCGCCGGGCATAGATACATCTTCGATCTGGGTTCGTTTTCTGACCTAGTGCGCCCGCTGATAGAGCAGAAAATCGCTGGTACCCTCGGCATGGTGCCGGGCGCAACCGAAAGTACCAGAGTGGAGCCCGCACACACAATTTACCCAGGTTCAGGGCCTCCTGTGAGGAGTATTACCATACATCCTGCTTGCTATTCTTATGCATGGTGGGTTGACCTCGTGCGATGGATTACAGTGGAGTAGAGGTGGCTACCGAGAGTTTAATCTATGAGGGAATAGATCCTGAGAATTCTCTAGTGCTCCCATTACATACAGGGTGGGGCTAGGGTTTTACAGAGGGAGATATGATCTAGGTTGCTGCCGGCGCAAACTTGGGGTTCAAGGTAGTCTGGAGATGCATGTTCGTCGCTCGGGGTACCTTTATGTCTTCCTCTTCTTGGCGGCGGCCACGGGCCCCTTACCAGGCTTGTTGTCGGGCATCCTTGAAAGAGGCCACCCCCGGTGCATGGCGTGCAATGAACAGTCAGCCTATCCACATGTGGCATTTTGACGTGTATTTCATACCCAGATATATGTCGCGGTGCATCATACTCACATATATAACGACATATCAAATTCTCTTTCACTTCGTCTATTGCATGGGAACCAGACGGAAAAAAATTATATGAGACCAGGTCTCATATTTAGCAGGTGAGACCCCTCCTGATAGATGACACGTGGCATTCACAAATCACAAAGCATATAATCTCACCCCCCTGATTTCAGGTGGGGGAGGGGTAGATGCTTTATGATTTATGAATGCCACGTGTCATCTATCAGGATGGGTCTCATTTGCTAACTCGTGAGACCTGGTCTCATAGAATTTTTTTCCGAACCAGACCTAGCTAGCTTCTTTAGCCTCTCTAACAAAACCTTAGAGAAATCAACACCTTTGGTAACCTACTTAAAGAGGTATTTCATCACGTGTGTCTTGTTACACCACTCTACATTTATATGGCCTAGAAAGGCCGAGTGGCGTTTTGGATCCTAGGTGTAGATACTGTTGGAAATATGCCCTAGAGGCAATAATAAATGGTTATTATTATATTTCTTTGTTCATGGTAATTGTCTATTATTCATGCTATAATTGTATTATCCGGAAATCGTAATACATGTGTGAATACATAGACCACAACGTGTCCCTAGTAAGCCTCTAGTTGACTAGCTCGTTGATCAACAGATAGTCATGGTTTCCTGACTATGGACATTGGATGTCATTGATAACGGGATCACATCATTAGGAGAATGATGTGATGGACAGGACCCAATCCTAAGCATAGCATAAAAGATCGTGTAGTTTCGTTTGCTAGAGCTTTTCCAATGTCAAGTATCTTTTCCTTAGACCATGAGATCGTGCAACTCCCGGATACCGTAGGAGTGCTTTGGGTGTGCCAAACGTCACAACGTAACTGGGTGACTATAAAGGTGCACTACGGGTATCTCCGAAAGTGTCTGTTGGGTTGGCACGGATCGAGACTGGGATTTGTCACTCCGTGTGACGGAGAGGTATCTCTGGGCCCACTCGGTAATGCATCATCATAATGAGCTCAATGCGACTAAGGCGTTAGTCACGGGATCATGCATTGCGGTACGAGTAAAGAGACTTGCTGGTAACGAGATTGAACAAGGTATTGGGATACCGACGATCGAATCTCGGGCAAGTAACATACCGATTGACAAAGGGAATTGCATACGGGATTGATTGAATCCTCGACACCGTGGTTCATCCGATGAGATCATCGTGGAACATGTGGGAGCCAACATGGGTATCCAGATCCCGCTGTTGGTTATTGACCGGAGAGGCGTCTCGGTCATGTCTGCATGTCTCCCGAACCCGTAGGGTCTACACACTTAAGGTTCGGTGACGCTAGGGTTGTAGAGATATGTGTATGCGGAAACCCGAAAGTTGTTCGGAGTCCCGGATGAGATCCCGGACGTCATGAGAGGTTCCGGAATGGTCCGGAGGTGAAGAATTATATATAGGAAGTCAAGTTTCGGCCACCGGGAAAGTTTCGGGGGTTACCGGTATTGTACCGGGACCATCGGAAGGGTCCCGGGGGTCCACCGGGTGGGGCCACCTATCCCGGAGGGCCCCGTGGGCTGAAGTGGGAAGGGAACCAGCCCCTAGTGGGCTGGGCGCCCCCCATGGGCCTCCCCCCATGCGCCTAGGGTTGGGAACCCTAGGGTGGGGGGCTTCCCACTTGCCTTGGGGGGCAAGGCACCCCCCTTGGCCGCCGCCCCCCCACCCTAGATGGGTTTGGCCGGCGCCCCCCTCCCAAGGGGGCCTATATAAAGGGGGGAGGGAGGGCAGCAACCTACAGCCTTGGGCGCCTCCCTCCTCCCCTGCAACACCTCTCTCTCTCTCGCAGAAGCTCGGCGAAGCCCTGCCGGAGACCCGCTACATCCACCACCACGCCGTCGTGCTGCTGGATCTCCATCAACCTCTCCTTCCCCCTTGCTGGATCAAGAAGGAGGAGACGTCCCTGCACCGTATGTGTGTTGAACGAGGAGGTGCCGTCCGTTCGGCACTCGGTCATCGGTGATTTGGATCACGGCGAGTACGACTCCGTCATCCACGTTCATTGGAACGCTTCCGCTCGCGATCTACAAGGGTATGTAGATGCACTCCTTTCCCCTCGTTGCTAGTATACTCCATAGATGCATCTTGGTGAGCGTAGGAAAATTTTAAAATTATGCTACGATTCCCAACAGATACATCTATTATGAAATATGTATAGAAAACACATTTCAAAATGTTAAAAAAAATCGAGAAAAAAAAATTCACGTGTACATTTGGACATCCTATGTTGGCACACAAAATTTCGGTGAAAAGGACATTTTTTATGGCATCTATAAAAAAGATTAAAAAATGCCTCGCCAATAGCTGTAATCAAGCATAAAAAATTATCTTTTTTACACAAGCCACAAAAAATGTCCTTTTTCATCGAAACTTGGTGCACGCATATATAATGTTCGGATTTACACGCGGGTTTTTTCTCGACTTTTTTTATTTTTTAAAACGTGTATTTAGACAATGGGTGCATATACACCTATGAGCCAAAGTGAATTCCCAATTTTATAAGGAACTACATGCCTAGTAAGGCCATTTATATGGCCCATTCTCATAAAATCTTGGACCGTCATCTCTCATAAAATCTTGGACCGTCATCACGACATCGATATAAGACAAAACCGTTTTCATCAACAACATTGGTATCTCTAAATTCCTTTAATAAATATTTAGAACAAGCACATTTTTTCATGCATATGCACTTATCATTCATCTTACCACATGGGCCATGCATCATAAATTCAGAAACCAAAGCGCAACCTAGAGGATCTTGTAATGGATCAGGTATTTCAGCGGATATAAATGAATCAGTGCTCTCAACACTAACCTCACCTTTGTCTCCCTTACGTCAAACAAGGATATGTGCATGCGACAGCCCTCGGTATACAACACCACAAAAGACATGTGAAAGTTCAGTTAGCTAAATCAATCAACAAAAAGATGCACAACAATATAAGGAAGCTAGGCATAAGCATAAAGCACAACAAAACCCCATACAAGCCTGAATTGGGCAAATAGCCCGCGTCTACTTGATCTCAGCTAATTTTTTGGTAAGCTTCATGTGATAGACCATAACAACAATATATTCCCTATTAGAAGGCCTCTGCCCTTGGTGCAACACATCAATAATCTCATGCCATTCTGATTGCAAGTAAAAGTGAATATATCTCGCACAACATGCACCCGGCACACAGCAAGCCTATCATGAATGTTCTCTTGAAAGTAACGATGACCACCGGTGTGACTCGAAGATACAATGGTTCTCTTTCCAAGAGAATCACTGTCAACACACCTATTAAATATGTCTCCAATGTATCTATAATTTATGAAGTGTTCATTCTATATTTACATCAATTATATATGGTTTAGGTGCATTTTTATATTATTTTATGGATTAACTTAATAATCCAGTGCACAATGTTCGTTCCTGTTTTTTTGCATGTTTTTTGTTTCACAAAAAATCCATATCTAGGAAGGTCCAAATGCTGGATTACGCGGTATGCTGCGCTAGCACAAAATAAAAAATTCTACCACGCACCCAAGATCATGTTGCTGAAAATAGATCGCCGGATCAAGTTTACCACTAGACGTGCAATCACCGTAGCGGAAGTAGAGTTGGTTATAAGTGTAGTCATTCGACTGATCTCCCGCGAACACTGATGTCCCGCAAACGACGAAGTCCTGTGAACAACTCCTCGTGGATCCCTTAAACAGCTCCTTGTGGATCCCTCGAACGGTTTGTCCAAGCATCGCAGATGCAATGCCTCCAAGGTATCCACACGTACGGAGAGCAGCGTCGGGCAGTGGACTGCTAGGTCCGGTCACGCGGCATGGGGCGTGGGGAGTAACCACGACCATGGAGGGAGAAAAAAGATCAACCCTAAGAGTGCGCCCACTCCCCTTTATATAGACCTCCGAAGTGGGCTCAACACTTGAGGCCCACTAGGAGTCTAAACCCATTTCCCACTCGAATCTAATCCGAATGGATCACAGCCCCTTAAGTGCGTGGCCCTATAGGTTCACGTACATATGGACATGACCCAGCTGATAGTTGGTAGCGACTCATAGCAGAATGTGCCAACTCCCAGGTGTGTGTAAAGTCGTTAGACGAACCTCGACAATGCGTCATATGCAACATTCCTTCTGCCTCACGATATATGTTGTCGAGCTAAGGTGAGAACTTGTCACCCTTGTGGTGTCTCGGCCTCTCTTCTCTAAACCGTGATACAGATTTCCGAATCGGGTTAACTCTTAACCCAAGTTGCATGGCCACGCTTTCCAAGTCTGATCAATCGAGAGGGCCCAGAGAATATCTCTCCTTGTAGGAGAGGCAAATCCCATCGTGGTCAATCATGTCTCCCGGCTTATCTCACGACTCATCCGAAAGCTACCTTTATAACTACCCAGTTATAGGGCCGCGTTTGACGATAGACCCTAAATGAGTAGATCCTCATCCTGAGAACATGCGAGGACCTCAGGTCTAGGACATGGCATATACATTGTACTTGAGACTAACATCTGACAATATCTTGTTGCGTCTCGAAGTAGGTCTGTCCGACTTGCAGTCTCCATCCCCGAGTCCATACTATCGGTTTAGCATCTCTATGCCCATGACTTGTGTAACATAGTCATCAACCGAATCGTATACTAGTCAAAGGGTGATGTCGCTTGAACTACGTCGGTATTTCCCCAAAGAGGAAGGGATGATGCAGCACAACTACGATAGGTATTTCCCTCAGTTATGAAACCAAGGTATCAATCCAGTAGGAGAACCAAGCAGCACTATGTAAACGGTACATGCACACAAAGAACAAATACTTGCAACCTGACGCTTATGAGGGGTTGTCAATCCCTCTACGGGTAACGGCTCTAGATATTGTCAAGTTGACGGGATAAAAATTGTGATAGATTGGATAAATAGATCTCGATAAAACGTGAAATAAAATAAGTAACAAAAAAGTGCAGCAAGGTATTTTTGGGTTTTTGGAATAATAGATCTGAAAATAAAAGCAAATAAAAATAAATCTCAAAGCAAATATGATAAAGAATAGACCCAGAGGCCGTAGATTTCACTAGTGGCTTCTCTCGAGAAAATAGCATACGGTAGGTAAACAAATTACTGTTGGACAATTGATAGAACATCGAATAATTATGACGATATTCAGGCAATGATCATTATATAGGCATCATGTCCAAGATTAGTAGACCGACTCCTGCCTGCATCTACTACTATTACTCCACACATCGACCGCTATCCAGCATGCATCTAGAGTATTATATTCATAAGAATGGAGTAACGCCTTAAGCAAGATGACATGATGTAGAGGGATAAACTCAAGCAATATGATATAAACCCCATCTTTTTACCCTTAATGGCAACAATACAATGCGTGCCTCGCTACCCCTACTA
The DNA here is from genome assembly GCF_018294505.1 of Triticum aestivum. Taxonomy (NCBI): domain Eukaryota; kingdom Viridiplantae; phylum Streptophyta; class Magnoliopsida; order Poales; family Poaceae; genus Triticum; species Triticum aestivum. Next base: position 81,402,522 of record NC_057805.1, read on the forward strand.
TGTCACTGGGCGAGGACACCGCAAGATTGAACCCATCACAAAGCACCTCTCCCATTGCAAGATAGATCAATCTAGTTGGCCAAATCAAATCAATAGATCGGAGAGAAATACAAAGCTATTGTAATCATGCATAAAAGAGTTCAGAGGAGACTCAAATAATATTCATAGATAATACGATCATAAACTCACAATTCATCGGATCTCACCAAACACACCGCAAAAGAAGATTACATCGGATAGAACTCCAAGAACATCGAGGAGAACATGGTATTGAATATCAAAGAGAGAGAAGAAGCCATCTAGCTACTAGCTATGGACCCGTAGGTCTGCGGTAAACTACTCACACATCATAGGTAGGGCAGTAAGGTTGATGTATAAGCCCTCCGTGATAGAATCCCCCTCCGGCAGATCGCCGAAAAAGGCCCCAAGATGGGATCTCATGAGAACAGAAGATTGCGGCGGCGGAAAAAAAATTGTGGACCGTTCTGATGGTTTGCGAGTATTTGGGATTTTATAGTGCAAAGATTAGGGTTGGGGGACTCCCGAGGGGTCTACAAGCCAGGGGTGCCCCCCTAGGGCGTGGCCGGGAGGCTTGTGGACTCCTCATGAGTCTTCTAACCCCCTCCCGAAGTCTTGTGGGTGTCTTCTGGTCCAAGAAAAATCATCGCAAAAGTTTTATTCCATTTGTACTCCGTTTGATATTCCTTTCTGAAAAAGTCAAAAACAAGGAAAAAAAATAACAACTAGCATTGGGCACTAGGTTAATAGGTTAGTCCCAAAAAAGATATAAAATAGTACCATAATGCATATAAAACATCCAAGATAGATAATATAATAGCATGGAACAATAAAAAATTATAGATACGTTGGAGATGTATCAACGGACCCGTAAGTCTATGATGAACTACTCACGCATCATCGGAGAGGCACCAATGAGGATGATGAACCCCTTCGTGATGGTGTCTAGATTGGATCTCGTGGTTCTGGAACTTGCGGCGGCTGGAACTATGTTTCGTCGACTCCCTTAGGGTTTCTGAAATATTTGGGTATTTATGGGGCGAAGAGGCGGTGCGGGAGGTCATCGAGGGGAACACAACCCCCCAGGGCGCGCCCTGGTGGGTTGTGCCCACCTCAGGCCTCTCCTCTGGTACTTCTTTAGCCCATCTTGTGTCTTGTCCAAAAAATTCTCCAAAAAGTTTCGCTGCGTTTGGACTTCGTTTGGTACTGATATTCTGCGAAGTAAAAAACAAGTAAAAAATAGCAACTAGCACTGGGCACTATGTCAATAGGTTAGTCCCAAAAATGATATAAAGTTGCTATAAAATGATTGTAAAACATCCAAGAATGATAATATAACAAGATGGAACAATAAAAAATTATAGATACGTTGGAGACGTATCAGCATCCCCAAGCTTAATTCCTGTCGTCCTCGAGTAGGTAAATGATAAAAACGGAATTTTTGATGTGGAATGCTGCCTAACATGTTCACCACATATTCTTTTCTTTTGTAGCATGGACATATGGACTTTTATATGGTTCAAAGCAATAGTCTAGTTTTGACATGAAGATTTAAATACTCAAGCATATCAACAAGCAACCATGTCTTTCAAAATATCAACACTAAAGAAAGTTATCCCTAGCCCATCATGCTTAATCATTGATCCATTCATGAAACACACTCGCATATTAGCTACATCCAATGCTCAAGTATGATCATAGTGCCCCTTAGTTGGTGCTTTATAAGAGAAGATGGAGACTTGAATAAAAATAAAAATTGCATAAAGTAAATATATAGGCCCTTCGCAGAGGGAAGTAGGGATTTGTAGAGGTGCCAGAGCTCAAAGCAAAAATTGAGAGATAATTTTTTTGAGAGGTATACTTTTCCTGTCAATGAAAACGACCGAGTAATTCCCAACACTTTCCATGCTAGATATACCATAGGCGGTTCCCAAACAGAAAAAATAAAGTTTATTCCTTTTTCCACCATTATTTCACAATCCATGGCTAGCCGTATCCACGGGTGCCTTCCATACCAACACTTTCCAAGGAATTTATTATTTGACAACATAAAGTAAATTTCTTTTTTATTTCAAGACTGAGCATCCCTATTACCGCCGCACTCTCGTGCAATGACAAGTGAAAACATTCATCTTGAGAATAACACATCTAGCATGGAAAATATTGGCCACCCCCTGTAATAACCCACAAGTATAGGGGATCAATTGTAGCCTCTTTGAATAAGTAAGAGTGTCGAACCCAACGAGGATCTAAAGGTAGAACAAATATTCCCTCAAGTTCTATCGACCACCGATACAACTCTACGCACACTTAACGTTCGCTTTACCTAGAACAAGTATGAAACTAGAAGTACTTTGTAGGTGTAAAGGGATAGGTTTGCAAGATAATAAAGAACACGCAAATAAAAGATAGGGGTTGTTTAGATAAAGTAACAATTAAGTTAGTTTTAGTAGAGAGCTTTTTGTCACAAGAAAGTTATTTGTCCCTGGGCAATCGATAACTAGACTAGTAATCATTATTGCAATTTTATATGAGGGAGAGGCATAAGCTAACATACTTTCTCTACTTGGATCATATGCACTTATGGTTGGAACTCTAGCAAGCATCCGCAACTACTAAAGATCATTAAGGTAAAACCCAACCATAGCATTATAAGGTATCAAGTCCTCTTTACTCCCATATGCAACAACCCCCTTACTCGGGTTTAAGCTTCTGTCACTCTAGCAACCACTACTGTAGGATGCTGCTAACGCGACACTATGATCAGAGACCCTTTGATGAAACTGTGTGCGATGCATTAATTGCAAACGGTGATGTCAAAAAACCGTCAAAAAGATGCAAAATGTTTGCGATGAATGATACATCAAACACGGTTCATATTTTAGTTGCGTGTGCGACGAGGGGCATACGGTTGATCTGTACGAACTGTTTGCGATGAGACAAAACAACAGAAATGGGCAGCCAGGTCAAGGTGTGTGCGATATACGGCATACAGTTCACTCCGATGAACCATTTGCGATGACTGAGGTGAGCACAAACGATTCGGCGTAACAAGATGCGTCTGATACCCGGCAAACAGGTCGGTAATCAGAATTGTGTGCGATCATTATAGACAGCCCATACGGTCTTTTTGTGAATTGTGTGCTCGTCAGGGCACAGAGTTCGACAAACCAACCTGTTGGCGATAATGTAGAAGATCTTTGTCGAATACATATTACTAACCGTCTGCGATGAGATTGACAGGATAAACAGAGATATATACAGTCTGCTTAATTTAGTCCTTCTTCTTGTTTTTGTTGTTGTTGGATGGCCCCGCAACATCGTCCTAGCGAGGACGCTTTTTGCCGCCGACCATTGACTTTTCATCGCCGCCGCCGTCGTCATTGTCGTTGCTGTCGTCGACGTCGTCCTCCTCGTTCGACCATTCCTCCTCCTCATCATTATTGTCCTCTTCTTCGTCCTCCGACGGCTCCTCGTCCGTCTGGTTGTCGTCTGACGACTCCGAAGGCGGTGTCCCTTCCATGAACCGGATATAATCGAGGTCTGGGCTCGACGCCGGACTCATGGAAGACGAGCCGGATGATTCTGATGTTAACCTACCATCGGGCGCGAGACTGCTGGCCGAACGGTCGTCCTCGCTGTCGCTCGACATGGCTACAAAGTGTGTGCCAGTGTGTAGCGCGGCCTGCCGGGGACAATGAAGATGGTGGACACTAAGCGGGGTATGCAGAGAAGACGAACTGCCAATTGAAGCGGGGGTTGACGTATTATCTAACCGCTGATATAATCAACGACAATTATTTGTACCCAGTCGCTCCAAATTCCCGGGGTTGCACAGGACTCCTATTGGCTATTTGGCTAGTTTCCTTTTTCAGGACAAAAATAAGGAACGAGTTTTGGGATTATGCACGGGTACTGGTACGAACGGAGTAGGACAGTTGGCAAGCAATACATTGAGCTCTTCTTATTGATAAAGCCAGTAATAATCAAACTAGAAAGGAAAAGAAAAAAGACGAAGAAAAATATATGCACGAATCTTCGCGTAACATCAATGGCATAGGACCTAGATGTGCATTACTTAGAGCATATCTAGATGTGCTTTAGCAATACTGGCAAACAAAACCCCTAATCATCATTGCAAATAGCGCATAGAACATGGCTAATGCGAGAACCACAACTACACATGCTAGTTCCTTCTTGTCTCTTGATTTCATCTGTTGCCTGTGATTGATTCTTTCTTGCTTCATCGTACTGATTGTACATTCCAGATCAGCCAGTTTCTTCTTCAGCTTTACGTTATCTTCTGCGAGCTTGGTGATAACACTCCGAGCCCTGCCATGCCATTCTTCATCCAGCCAGTTAACAAAGGCACAAGCCTCATATCCCTGCCAATGTTAAATAGTATTCTGGATGAGCGGTGGCATTAACTGAAGTAAAATGATGAACTTAATTAGCACTAACCTCTAAGGGGCAACTGAGAAACCGCCTGCCAATGTCGAATCCCTCCGTGCATACACGTCGAGCGGGAGTGTGCCCGTGCACACAACTCAGCTTTTGGTACTTCTCGGTGGCGCAAAACTCGGAGTCGAACTCATGTTGCGGGAGTCTGGAGTCAAGCTCCGGATTCGGCGGCAGATCGCTTCCCTGGGGGGGGGGGGTCATTCAGGACGGATTCAGCAAGGAGCTATACTTTGAACATGCTAAAAAAGATCGGGATAGATTGGAACCTGACAGGACGATTCGGATCCGTAGTACACCTACCTTCTGATGACCTTAGGCAAGTGCTCGGCGGCGACCACCGTCGTGGCGGCAATACGAGCAGGAGCAGCCGCACCGAAACCATCAGCACCACTCGTCCGCATTCCCCTAATGTCAGCGCCATGCGAGGGAATTTGGAGGCTATGTAGGGATTTGGGGGAAATGGGGAAACTGTGGAGATAAGCTAACGGTCGGGAACTACTTATGGCACTATATGTTGTATACGGCACACTGTTTATACATGCCGTTTGTGTTAGGTATTACAACGTCACACACGATTTCCGCACCAAACCGTGTGAGAAGACAACGTAGGTTAGACACGGTTGCCGTTACATAACCGTATGTGATGTACTACCCTGTCCATATAATTGAGTTACGGTGAGATACCGTGTAAACAGCCGCTCTGCGGATATCCGTAAAAAACAGCCGCTCTGCATATAGAGATGGCGGCGGCGGCGGTCTAGGTAGCGGCTACTAGAGAAGAGGTCAATCCTCGGTCGATGGGCGGTGGCGGTGTCATAGGAGGTCAATCCTCGGTCTGCGGCAGGAGATAGGAGGAGCTCAACCATCGAGGTCGGCGGCGGCGTGATTCGAGCACATCCATCGCGGTCGATGGCGGGATAGTGGAGGTCGAACTTCAGGCGGCAGCCGCACTAAGCTTTGCTCCTCGACCCTGCTGTCTCGGCGTGCCGCCACATCGCGCTTGTCTGTCTGCTGGGTGGAGGTTGCCGCGTGGCTAATTAATTAAGGTATTCTTTTCATGAGTGGCTTAATTAAGGTATTCAATTCCTAAGGGTAGTATTGTACTAGTACTCTGCGTGTAAATTGACTGGCCATTAATTTTTGTCATTGCACGTCTGGATAACAACATGGAGCGCCCTCAGTAATTATTAAAATAAAACCTTGTGATTTATGCATGCATCTTTGGGTAGCAGTTAATCCGTGTATTAATGTTGCTGTTTTGTTTTTAATTACCATTCGTGTGCTGCAGATGGAACGATCTCGATGGATGAAGAATCGGAAAGCCGCAGATTTTATCAGTGGCGTGACAGAGTTCATGAATTTTGGCTGAAAGTACAAAGAGGAGAATTGGTGATGCAGATTACATCCTGTGTCCATGTACTGATTGTGCCAATACAGAGTCACATGAAGTTGCAGATGTCCAGATGCACTTAGTCTCTTTCATGGATGGATATACACATTGGACCAGACACGGTGAAGAGGAGGTCATGGATGAAGATACCCAGGGCAGCGAGATGCCAAACCCCGATCAGTGTCACATGGATGTTGAATCTAACATCGGGGCAAAGGCGTCAAGCTACCAATGGAACACCGGAAAGCCAAAACGCCCACTAGAAAACCTAAACATCGATGCAGATGATGACGATCTTGATATGCCAGATTTTGCTGCTATGATTGCAGATTTCGAGGGCCCAGAAAAGGATATGATTGGGTACAAGGATCTGCCAACCATTGATGCGGACTCCAAGAAAGAATTGTATCCAGGTTGCAAAAAGAAATATTCCAGGTTGAGTGCCACCCTGGCGCTTCTCAGATTTAAAGCAACAAACGGTCTATCAAACATGGGCTTCACAGAGATGTTAGGTCTTTTCAAAGAAATTCTTCCGGAAGATAATGTGCTCCCCAGAAGCACGAATGAAGCAAAGAAAATTGTTTGCCCATTGGAACTTGAAGTACAGAAGATACACGCTTGTGTGAATGATTGTATATTGTACCGTGGTGAGTACAAAGATTTGCGTGCATGTCCCACATGCAAGCATGCACGATACAAGCGCAGGAGAGCAAAGGACAAGTACAAATTGGACGACGAGATCAAGACAGGAATCCCGTTCAAGGTTGTTTGGTACTTGCCTTTAATTCCAAGGTTGAGGCGTTTGTTTGCAAACCCTAGAGAGGCAAAGAGGTTGCAGTGGCATCATGATGAGCGAATTGCGGATAGGTTTATGAGGCACCCGAAAGATGGGGCTCAGTGGGAATTAATCGACAAAAAGTTTGAAATTTTTTCCAAGGATCCTAGAAGTATAAGGCTCGGGGAGTGTACTGACGGGATGAATCCTTTTGGCGATATGAGCACCAACCACAGCACATGGCCGGTGCTTCTGTGCATATATAACCTAGCTCCTTGGTTGTGTATGAAGAAAAAATACATTATGATGTCAATGAGTATCCAAGGCCCGAAGCAACCTGGAAATGACATCGACATTTACTTTCAGCTACTGGTAGAAGAACTGCTGACAGTGTGGATAGATGCGCCTGCTGTAAAATGTTATGATGCTTACAGAAAGGAGATTTTCGATCTACATGCGATGCTGGTGCACACCATTCAAGATATGTCGGCATTAGGCAACACATCGGGGCAGAAAACAAAGGGATATGTAGGGTGTGTCACATGCATGGATAGGACAGCTAGAAGAAGACTTCCCAACTCGCGCAAAACAGTGTATTTGCGTCATCGTAGGTTCTTACGGAAAAAATCACCCATACCGAAAGATGAAAGCTGAATTTGATGGTACGATAGAGGCAGGTGCGGGCCCAAGACCCTATGACGGGGAGGTGGTCCACAACATGGCTAAAAAAATTAATGTTGTGCTTGGCAAGAACCACCCTTTGACGGTGAAACAAACACCCAAGGGTCAAGTGTTTAAGAAGAAATCGGTGTTCTGGAAATTACCTTACTGGGAGATTCTACGCGTACGTCACTGCATCGATGTCATGCACGTAGAGAAGAACGTATGTGAAAGCATCCTTGGTACTCTGCTCAAGATTAAAGGTAAAAGAAAGGATGGTGACGGTTCACAGCTCGATATGCTTGCTGATCAATCAAAACGCAAGAGTGAAGCAGAAGATAATGACAAATTCATCAAAGCTCGCCAGAGTTACATTTTCAGTACAAAAGAAGCAACACAGTTCTTCACCTATTTGTTGTCAGTTAAGACACCCTCTTCCTACTGCGCAAACATCAGAAGTCTCGTGGATGTGAGCTCAGGTAAAATGAAGTTGGGACACATGAAGTCACGTGATTGCCACGTAATGTTGACACAAATACTCCCGGTGGCCATCAGGAATCTGATGGACAAAGATATAAGAAACACACTCATTGACCTTTGTGATTTCTTCAACCAACTATGGCAGAAAGTTGTAAATCCTGAAGAGTTGGATCATATGCAAGATGATATTGCGAGAATATTGTCTAACCTAGAGATGTTTTTCCCACCGTCATTCTTTGATGTCATGGTCCATCTCACTGTGCACCTTGTCGACGAGATAAAGTATTGTGGTCCTGTGTTTCTTCGCAACATGTATCCCTTCGAGCGGTTCATGGGAATACTGAATCGCTTTTGTCGGAACCGAAACCATCCAGAGGCAAGCATCCTACAAGGTCATACCGCGGAGGAGGTGGTTGAGTTTTGCACCAAATACATGAAACAAAGACCTATAGGTTTGCTCCTCTCTCACCACGAGGGAAGGCTGAAAGGTAAGCCGGTCCTTGCTGGCACGCAAATTGCTGCACCCGGAGAATTGGCAGAGAAAGCCCATTTGACGGTACGGCTTAACAGCCCAGTTCTCATCGCTTATGCCGAAGAACACTTGGCGGAGATACGCCAAAGCTTCTTACCAATGGTGCCTTCATCAGATGTGGAGATGAAGGAGCACACTAAGAACTACGCCGAATGGCTGAAGAATTGTTTAGCACAAGGATCCATCACTGACATTGCTATGTGGTTGGCACAAAAGCCATCACCTACGGTGTTGACGTACCAAGCATATGACATAAATGGATACACGTTCTACACTGAGGAACGTGATCAGAAGACCTCGTATCAGAACGACTCTGTTCTAATAGAATGCATGACTGTAAATGAAGCTGATAAAAGGGTATACTATGGAGCCATCAAAGAGAATTGGGAGCTTGACTATGTGAAGGTTAAGGTGGCATTATTCAGGTGCGCATGGATCCCTCTTGGTCAGGTAAGGATTGATGAGTACATGAAGACTTGTGTTAACAGGACAACGATGGCATATCACGCGGACCCATTCATTCTTGCCAGCGATGCTACCCAGATTTTCTTTGTGGAAGACCCCTTGCATAAGAACTGCCATTTAGCGATGCATGGGAAGAGAAGGGTACTAGGTGTGAACGATGTTGCCGATGAGGACGAGTATGATGAATATGATGAGTTGCCAGCCAAGGGATCACACACCCGTGTAACAGAGCAGCGTAAAATCATCAAAAACCCCAAGTTCATTCAGGGTCAACTTAATGATCCCAGTTCCCCCATGTACATGGGAATTAAGCCGTAAGACTAGTCGTTATGCCCTGCAACTTAATTCGTTCAATTTAGAACTGTCGCGTGTACTGAATTTGTGAGTTATGCCCGGTTTTCTGTTTATGTAAGAACCGTTAATATGTTGACCTTGATATGCTGTCAGCTCAGGCAATGAATATGAACTATTTTTTGTTATTATTATTATTATACCATAGAGGTAGCACACTCAATTGATCTCACTATGTGTGAACAAAAATATGCAATCTGGTTTGCGAATAACACATGGTTCGTTGATGAAAGCCGTGTGCCGACCAAACCCCGCCACCCGCCCACGATTTGAGTCGTGCTTTCTGATTGGCCAGAACCCGAACCCCACGGATTGTACGTCTCCACCGTTGGATGCTCCCAGATCGAACATCGATCATCATCCCTTTCGACAGCAAATGCAGTTCGGGTTGTAATTTTATTTTTATGCACAAAATGCACGTTAATCTCAAAAATGTCTTAAATATAGCTAACGATACCTGAAATGCGACAGAAAATCAAACTCGTGGTATAATGGTGATTGCGTATGATACGTCGTATGATACATCTCCAACGTATCTATAATTTTTGATTGTTCCATGCTATTATATTATCTGTTTTGGATGTTTAATGGGCTTTACTAAGCACTTTTATATTATTTTTGGGACTAACCTATTAACCGAAGGCCTAGTGCAAATTGCTATTTTTTTTGCCTATTTCAGTGTTTCGCGGAAAAGGACTATCAAACAGAATCCAAACGGAATGAAACCTTCGGGAGAGTTATTTTTGGAACAAACGTGATCCAGGGGACTTGGAGTGGACGTCAAGAAAGAAGCAAGGAGGCCACGAGGCAGGGAGGCGCGCCTGCCCCCCTCGGCGCGCCCCCACCCTCGTGGGCCCCTCGCAGCTCCACCGACCTACTTCCTCCTCCTATATATACCCATATACCCCAAAAACATCCAGGAGCACCACGAAACCCTATTTCCACCGCCGCAACCTTCTGTACCCGTGAGATCCCATCTTGGGGCCTTTTCTGGCACTTCGCCGGAGGGGGAATCAATCACGGAGGGCTTCTACATCAACATCATAGCCTCTCCGATGATATGTGAGTAGTTTACCACAGACCTTCGGGTCCATAGTTATTAGCTAGATGGTTTCTTCTCTCTCTTTGGATCTCAATACAAAGTTCTCCTCGATTCTCATGGAGATCTATTCGATGCAATTCTTTTTGCGGTGTGTTTGTCGAGATCCGATGAATTGTGGGTTTATGATCAAGATTATCTATGAACAATATTTGAATCTCCTCTGAATTCTTTTATGTATGATTTGTTATCTTTGCAAGTCTCTTTGAATTATCAGTTTGGTTTGGCCTACTAGATTGATCTTTCTTGCAATGGTAGAAGTGCTTAGCTTTGGGTTCAATCTTGCGGTGTCCTTTCCCAGTGACAGCAGGGGCAGCAAGGCACGCATTGTATTGTTGCCATCGAGGATAAAAAGATGGGGTTTATATCATATTGCTTGAGTTTATCCCTCTACATCATGTCATCTTGCCTAATGCGTTACTCTGTTCTTATGAACTTAATACTCTAGATGCATGCTGGATAGCGGTCGATGTGTGGAGTAATAGTAGTAGATGCAGAATCGTTTCGGTCTACTTGTTGCGGACGTGATGCCTATACACATGATCATGCCTAGATATTCTCATAACTATGCACTTTTCTATCAATTGCTCAACAGTAATTTGTTCACCCACCGTAATAATTATGCTATCTTGATAGAAGCCACTAGTGAAACCTATGGCCCCCGGGTCTATTTTCCATCATATAAGTTTCGAATCTATTTTACTTTGCAATCTTTACTTTCAATCTATATCATAAAAAATACCAAAAATATTTATCTTATTATCTCTATCAGATCTCACTTTTGCAAGTGGCCGTGAAGGGATTGACAACCCCTTTATCGCGTTGTTTGCAAGGTTCTTATTTGTTTGTGTAGGTACGAGGCGACTTGTGTGTAGTCTCCTAATGGATTGATACCTTGGTTCTCAAAAACTGAGGGAAATACTTATGCTACTTTGCTGCATCACCCTTTCCTCTTCAAGGGAAAACCAACGCAGTGCTCAAGAGGTAGAAAGAAGGATTTCTAGCGCCATTGCCGGGGAGGCTTATGCAAAGTCAAGTCAAGATTTGATCTCCCGTCAACTAGCCAATTTCTGGCGCCGTTGCCGAGGAGATCTACGCACAAGTCAAGACATACCAAGTACCCATCACAAACTCTTATCCCTCGCATTACATTATTTGCCATTTGCCTCTCATTTTCCTCTCCCCCACTTCACCTTTGCCGTTTTATTCGCCCTATTTTTTCGTTCCCTTTTTTTTCGCTTGCTTCTTGTGTGCTTGTGTGTTGGATCATTTGTCACGATGGCTCAAGACAATACTAGATTGTGTGACCTTTCCAATACCAACAACAATGATTTTCTTAGCACTCCAATTGCTCCTATTACCGATGCTGAATCTTGTGAAATTAATGCTGCTTTGCTGAATCTTGTCATGAAAGATCAATTCTCTGGCCTTCCAAGTGAAGATGCCGCTACACATCTAAACAACTTTGTTGATTTGTGTGATATGCAAAAGAAGAAAGATGTGGATAATGATATTGTTAAATTGAAGCTATTTCCGTTTTCGCTTAGAGATCGTGCTAAAACTTGTTTTTCGTCTTTGCCTAAAAATAGTATTGATTCATGGAATAAGTGCAAAGATGCTTTTATCTCTAAGTATTTTCCTCCCGCTAAGATCATCTCTCTTAGAAACGATATTATGAATTTTAAGAAACTTGATCATGAGCATGTTGCACAAGCTTGGGAGAAGATGAAATTAATGATACGTAATTGCCCTACACATGGTTTGAATTTATGGATGATTATACAAATTTTTTATGCCGGATTGAATTTTGCTTCTAGAAATCTTTTAGATTTGGCCGCTGGAGGCACTTTTATGGAAATCACTTTAGGAGAAGCTACGCAACTCCTAGATAATATTATGGTTAATTATTCTCAATGGCACACCAAAAGTTCTACTAGTAAAAAGGTTCATGCGATAGAAAAGATTAATGTTTTGAGTGGAAAGATGGATGAACTTATGAAATTGTTTGCTAATAAGAGTGCTTCTTATGATCCTAATGATATGCCTTTGTCTGCTTTGATTGAGAATAATAATGAATCTATGGATGTGCATTTCGTTGGTAGGAACAATTTTAGTAACAACGCTTATAGAGGAAACTTTAATCCTAGGTTGTTTCCTAGTAATTCCTCTAATAATTATGGTAATTCCTACAACAACTCTTATGGAAATTTTAATAAGACGCCCTCTGATTTTGATACTAGTGTTAAAGAATTTATGATTTCTCAAAAGAATTTCAATGCTTTGCTTGAAGAAAAATTGCCTAAGATTGATGAGTTGGCTAGGAACGTGGATAGAATTTCTCTTGATGTTGATTCTTTGAATCTTAGATCTATTCTACCTAAGCATGATATCAATGAGTCTCTCAAATCTATGAGAATTTCCATTGATGAGTGCAAGGAAAGAACCGCTAGGATGCGTGCTAAGAAAGATTGCTTTGTAAAGGCGTGTTCTTCTAGTTTTCATGATAATAAGGATGAAGATCTAAAAGTGATTGATGTGTCTCCAATTAAATCTTTGTTTTGAAATATGAATCTTGATAATGATGGGACTGGAGATGAGTCAACTTTATTTAAAAGGCGTCCCAATGATTCAGAGTTTTTAGATCTTGATGCAAAAATTGGTAAAAGTGGGATTGAAGAGGTCAAAACTTTACATAGCAATGAACCCACTATTTTGGATTTCAAGGAATTTAATTATGATAATTGTTCTTTAATAGATTGTATTTCCTTGTTGCAATCCGTGTTAAATTCTCCTCATGCTTATAGTCAAAATAAAGCTTTTACCAAACATATCGTTGATGCTTTAATGCAATCTTATGAAGAGAAGCTTGAATTAGAAGTTTATATCCCTAGAAAACTTTATGATGAGTGGGAAACTACTATTAAAATTAAGATTAAGGATCATGAATGCTATGCTTTATGTGACTTGGGTGCTAGTGTTTCCACGATTCCAAAAACTTTGTGTGATGTGTTAGGTTTCCGTGAATTTGATGATTGTTCTTTAAATTTGCATCTTGCTGATTCCACCATTAAGAAACCTATGGGAAGAATTAATGGTGTTCTTATTGTTGCAAATACGAATTATGTGCCCGTAGATTTCATTGTTCTTGATAGAGATTGCAATCCTACATGTCCTATTATTCTTGGTAGACCTCTCCTTAGAACGATTGGTGCAATTATTGATATGAAGGAAGGAAATATTAGATTCCAATTTCCGTTAAGGAAAGGCATAGAACACTTTCCTAGAAAGAAAATTAAATTACCTTATGGATATATTATGAGAGCCACTTATGGATTGCATACCAAAGATGATAATACCTAGATCTATTCTCGCTTTTATGCTTTGCTAGGGGCGTTAAATGATAGCGCTTGTTGGGAGGCAACCCAATTTTATTTTTGTTTCTTGCTTTTTGGTTCTATTTAGTAATAAATAATTCATCTAGCTTCTTCTAAGATGTGGTTTCATGTTTCAATTAGTGTTTGTGCCAAGTAGAACATTTGGGAAGACTTGGGTGAAGTCTTTATGATCTTGCTGTAAAAAACAGAAACTTTAGCGCTCACGAGATTAGGTGCCATTTTTTACTGGAGAGTGACTTTAGGTTGATTATTTTTGCATATGATTAATAGACAAATTCCTCACGTCAACCAATTTATTTCAGAATTTTTGGAGTTAGAGAAGTATACGTTTGATCCATATTACTACAAACTGTTCTGTTTTTGACAGATTCTGTTTTTCGTGTGTTGTTTGCTTATTTTGATGAATCTATGGCTAGTATCGGAGGGTATGAACTATAGAGAAGTTGGAATACAGTAGATTTAACACAAATATAAATAAAGAATGAGTTAATTATAGTACCTTATGGTGGTGATTTGTTTTCTTATACTAACGGAGCTCATAAGATTTTCTGTTGAGTTTTGTGTTGTGAAGTTTTCAAGTTTTGGGTAAAGATTTGATGGATTATGGAATAAGGAGTGGCAAGAGCTTAATATTGGGGATTCCCAAGGCACCCCAAGGTAAAATTCAAGGACAACCAAAAGCCTAAGCTTGGGGATGCCCCGGAAGGCATCCCCTCTTTCGTCTTCCTCTATCGGTAACTTTACTTGAGGCTATATTTTTATTCACCACATGATATGTGTTTTGCTTGGAGTGTCTTGTATGATTTGAGTCTTTGCTTTTTAGTTCCCCACAATAATCCTTGCTGTACACACCTTTTGGGAGAGACACACATGAATCGGAATTTATTAGAATACTCTATGTGCTTCACTTATATCTTTTGAGCTAGATAATTTTGCTCTAGTGCTTCGCTTATACCTTTTTAGAGCACGGTGGTGGTTTTATTTTATAGAAATTATTGATCTCTCATGCTTCACTTATATTATTTTGAGAGTCTTTTAGAACAGCATGGTAGTTAGCTTTGGCTATAAAATTTGTCCTAATATGATAGGCGTCCAAGATGGGTATAATAAAAACTATCATATAAAGTGCATAGAATACTATGAGAAGTTTGATACTTGATGATTGTTTTGAGATATGAAGATGGTGATATTAGAGTCATGCTAGTTGAGTAGTTGTGAATTTGAGAAATACTTGTTCTAAAGTTTGTGATTCCCGTAGCATGCACGTATGGTGAACCGTTATGTGATGAAGTCGGAGCATGATTTATTTATTGATTGTCTTCCTTATGAGTGGCGGCCGGGTACGAGCGATGGTCTTTTCCTACCAATCTATCCCCCTAGGAGCATGCGCGTAGTACTTTGTTTTGATAACTAATAGATTTTTGCAATAAGTATGTGAGTTCTTTATGACTAATGTTGAGTCCATGGATTATACGCACTCTCACCCTTCCACCATTGCTAGCCTCTCTAATACCGCACACCTTTCACCGGTATCATACATCCACCATATACCTTCCTCAAAACAGCCACCATACCTACCTATTATGGCATATCCATAGCCATTCCGAGATATATTGCCATGCAACTCACCACCGTTCCGTTTTTTATGACACGTTTCATCATTGTCATATTGCTTTGCATGATCATGTAGTTGACATCATATTTGTGGCAAAGCCACCTTTATAATTCTTTCATACATGTCACTCTTGATTTATTGCATATCCCGGTACACTGCCGGAGGCATTCACATTGAGTCATATTTTGTTCTAAGTATTGAGTTGTAATTTTTGAGTTGTAAGTAAATAAAAGTGTGATGATCATTATTATTAGAACATTGTCCCAAGTGAGGAAAGGATGATGGAGACTATAATTCCCCCACAAGTCGGGATGAGACTCCGGATGAAAAAAAAGAAAAAATAGGCCATAAAAAAGAAGAAGAGGAAAAGGCCCAAAAAATGAGAGAAAAAGAGAGAAGGGGCAATGCTACTATGCTTTGACCACACTTGTGCTTCAAAGTAGCACCATGATCTTCATAATAGAGAGTCTCCTATGTTATCACTTTCATATACTAGTGGGAATTTTACATTATAGAACTTGGCTTGTATATTCCAATGATGGGCTTCCTCAAAATGTCATAGGTCTTCGTGAGCAAGCGAGTTGGATGCACACCCACTTAGTTTCTTTTGTTGAGCTTTCATACACTTATAGCTCTAGTGCATCCGTTGCATGGCAATCCCTACTCACTCACATTGATATCTATTGATGGGCATCTCCATAGCCCGTTGATACGCCTAGTTGATGTGAGACTATCTTCTCCTTTTGTCTTCTCCACAACCACCATTCTATTCCACATATAGTGCTATGTCCATGGCTCACGCTCATGTATTGCGTGAAGATTGAAAAGGTTTGAGAACATCAAAAGTATGAAACAATTGCTTGGCTTGTCATCGGGATTGTGCATGATTAAATACTTTGTGTGATGAAGATAGAGCATAGCCAGACTATATGATTTTGTAGGGATAACTTTCTTTGGCCATGTTATTTTGAGAAGACAGGATTGCTTTGTTAGTATGCTTGAAGTATTATTATTTTTATGTCAATATTAAACTTTTATCTTGAATCTTTCGGATCTAAACATTCATGCCACAGTAAAGGAAATTACATTGAGAAATATGCTAGGTAGCATTCCACATCAAAAATTCCGTTTTTATCATTTACCTACTCGAGGATGAGCAGGAATTAAGCTTGGGGATGCTTGATACGTCTCCAACGTATCTATATTTTTGATTGTTCCATGCTATTATATTATCTGTTTTGGATGTTTAATGGGCTTTACTAAGCACTTTTATATTACTTTTGGGACTAACCTATTAACCGAAGGCCCAGTGCAAATTGCTGTTTTTTTTGCCTATTTCAGTGTTTTGCAGAAAAGGAATATCAAACGGAATCCAAACGGAATGAAACCTTCGGGAGAGTTATTTTTGGAACAAACGTGATCCAGGGGACTTGGAGTGGACGTCAAGAAAGAAGCGAGGAGGCCACGAGGCAGGGAGGCGCGCCCCCACCCTCGTGGGCCCCTCGCAGCTCCACTGAGCTACTTCTTCCTCCTATATATACCCATATACCCCAAAAACATCCAGGAGCACCACGAAATCCTATTTCCACCACCGCAACCTTCTGTACCCGTGAGATCCCGTCTTGGGGCCTTTTCCGGTGCTCCGCCGGAGGGGGGATCGATCTCGGAGGGCTTCTACATCAACACCATAGCCTCTACGATGATGTGTGAGTAGTTTACCACAGACCTTCGGGTCCATAGTTATTAGCTAGATGGCTTCTTCTCTCTCTTTGGATGTCAATACAAAGTTCTCCTCGATTCTCTTGAAGATCTATTCGATGTAATTCTTTTTGCGGTGTGTTTGTCGAGATCCGATGAATTGTGGGTTTATGATCAAGATTATCTATGAACAATATTTGAATCTCCTCTGAATTCTTTTATGTATGATTTGCTATCTTTGCAAGTCTCTTCGAATTATCAGTTTGGTTTGGCCTACTAGATTGATCTTTCTTGCAATGGGAGAAGTGCTTAGCTTTGGGTTCAATCTTGCGCTGTCCTTTCCCATTGACAGCAGGGGTAGCAAGGCACGCATTGTATTGTTGCCATCGAGGATAAAAAGATGGGGTTTATATCATATTGCTTGAGTTTATCCCTCTACATCATGTCATCTTGCCTAATGCGTTACTCTGTTCTTATGAACTTAATACTCTAGATGCATGCTGGATAGCGGTCAATGTGTGGAGTAATAGTAGTAGATGCAGAATCGTTTCGGTCTACTTATTGCGGACGTGATGCCTATATACATGATCATGCCTAGATATTCTCATAACTATGCACTTTCCTATCAATTGCTCGACAGTAATTTGTTCACCCACCGTAATACTTATGCTATCTTGAGAGAAGCCACTAGTGAAACCTATGGCCCCCGGGTCTATTTTCCATCATATAAGTTTCCAATCTATTTTACTTTGCAATCTTTACTTTCAATCTATATCATAAAAAATACCAAAAATATGTATCTTATTATCTCTATCAGACCTCACTTTTGCAAGTGGCCGTGAAGGGATTGACAACCCCTTTATCGCGTTGGTTGCAAGGTTCTTATTTGTTTGTGTAGGTACGAGGCGACTTGCGTGCAGTCTCCTACTGGATTGATACCTTGGTTCTCAAAAACTGAGGGAAATACTTACGCTACTTTGCTGCATCACCCTTTCCTCTTCAAGGGAAAACCAAGGCAGTGGTCAAGAGGTAGCAGCATACCGTGGAATTTTTTATGAGGCCAAATGATGAAGTCACCGGCCACGGGAGTTTGAATTGACACGTCTCCTTTTGGAAAACCATGATCCTTCATGTGAGATGCTCCGGTTTGGAAGGAGCGGTCATCAAAACTTGTGCCAAACTTTACCAATTTTTTTCCACGGGGTCATGAGAGCACGCACATCGATTTTGATGATGTCCGAACTCCATCTGAATTTCCTGTAATTAAAATACCAACAAGGCCTACGCCAGTGGCCGCACCTCACGACCGAAATGTTTGAAACTTCTCCCCACTTCTCGAACAAACGGATGAAAAGTCACAAAGCAACGCACAAATGATCTGTACACCTTCTTTGCTAGGCTGATGGTAAAGGAGTATCATAGCTAGTATCATGCATGCCAACTAGGCAATTTTGATGAGTTATCATAGAATTAATTAAATGAAGAAAGAGGGGGGGGGGTAAGAATCATATCATGAAACCGTATCATAATAAATGCTATGCTACTATGTGTCATGCATGACAATATAAATAAAGTACTACATATGATACTAGCTACTCTATGATACTATGCATTAGAGCAAGTACAATAGAGTGACATTGTGACGCCCCCGATTCAATCGTACACTAATCATACACGCAAACGTGTACGATAAAGATCAGGGACTCACGGGAATATATCACAACACAACTCTAAAATAAAAATAAGTCATACAAGCATCATAATACAAGCCAGGGGCCTCGAGGGCTCGAATACAAGTGCTCGATCATAGATGAGTCAGCAGAAGCAACAAGATCTGAGTACAAACCTAAGTTAAACAAGTTGCCATAAGATGGCTAGCACAAACTGGGATACAGATCGAAAGAGGCGCAGGCCTCCTGCCTGGGATCCTCCTAAACTACTCCTGGTCGTCGGCGGCCTGAACGTAGTAGTAGGCACCCTCGGTGTAGTAGGGGTCGTCGTCGACGGTGGTGGCTGGGTCCTGGGCTCCAACATCTGGTTGCGACATTCGAGAAGAGGAAAAGGGGGAAAAGACGGAGCAAAGCAACCGTGAGTACTCATCCAAAGTACTCGCAAGCAAGGATCTATACTACATATGCATGGGTATCTGTGTAAAGGGGCAATATCGGTGGACTGAACTGCAGAATGCCAGAATAAGAGGGGGATAACTAGTCCTGTCGAAGACTACGCTTCTGGCAGCCTTCATCTTGCAGCATGTAGAAGAGAGTAGATGGTAAGTTCACCAAGTAGCATCGCATAGCATAAACCTACCCTGCGATCCTCTCCTCGTCGCCCTGTGAGAGAGTGATCACCGGGTTGTATCTGGCACTTGAAAGGGTGTGTTTTATTAAGTATCCAGTTCTAGTTGTCATAAGGTCAAGGTATAACTCTGGGTCATCCTTTTACCGAGGGACACAGCTATTCGAATAGACAAACTTCCCTACAGGGGTGCACCACATTACCCAACACGCTCGATCCCTCTGGCCGGACACACTTTCCTGGGTCATGCCCGACCTCGGAAGATCAACACGTCGCAGCCCTACCTAGGCACAACAGAGAGGTCAGCACGCTGGTCTAAATCCTATGCGCGCAGGGGTCTGGGCCCATCACCCATTGCACACCTGCATGTTGCGAACGCGGCCGGAAGCGGACCTAGCCCCCTTAATACAAGCGCAGCGGCGTGCGCCGCTCAGTCGCTGACGTCAAGAAGGCTTCGGCTGATACCACGACGTCGAGTGCCCATAACTGTTCCCGCGTAGTTGGTTAGTGCGTATAGGCCAGTGGCCAGACTCAGATCAAATACCAAGATCTCGTTAAGCATGTTAATTGATGTAACCGCGGACGCCGACCAGGGCCAGGCCCACCTCTCTCCTAGGTGGTCTCCACCTGCCATGTCGCTTTGCCACAAAGTAACAGCCGGGGGCCATCGGGAACCCAGGCCCACCACTACCTGGATGGAACCACCTGCCCCTTCAGCCCCCACATCGAAATCACTTGCGGGTACTCTACGAGCCGACCCGACTTTAGTCACCACCTGTATAGTATGTATGTATGTATTTATGTATTTATATACCCATGGATCACCTCCCGAGTGATCATGGCCCGATAGTATAGCATGGCAGACGGACAAGGATGTAGGGCCACTGATGAAGTACTAGCAACCTATACTAAGCATGTAGGATTGCAGGTAAAGGTATCAACAATTGTAGCAACAATGACAGGCTATGCATCAGAATGGGATTAACCGAAAGCAGTAACATGCTACACTACTCTAATGCAAGTAGTAGAGAGAATGAATAGGCGATATCGAGTGATCAAGGGGGGGGGGCTTGCCTGGTTGCTCTGGCAAGAAGGAGGGGTCGTCAACACCGTAGTCGATCGGGGCAGCAGCGGCGTCAGACTAGTAGTCTACCAGAGAGAAGAGGGGAAGAAATAATAAATATAATGCAAACATAAGCACGACGATGCATGACAAGACAATAAGTGGTGCTAGGTGTGCCCTAACGCGGTAGGAGGTGATACCGGCAAAGGGGAGAAAACAACCGGGAAAGTATCCCCGGTGTTTCGCATTTCCGGACAGATGAACTAGAGGGGGAAAGTTGCGTGTTCGCTATGCTAGGGCTGTGTGGCGGATGAACGGGCTACGTATCCAAATTCGTCTCGTCGTTCTGAGCAACTTTCATGTACAAAGTATTTTCATCCGAGCTACGGATTATTTTCTATGATTTTCTAAAGATTTTAAACATTTCTGGAATTTATTTATTAATTTCAAATCAGCATTATACAGAATAGTGTCTGGTGACGTCAGCATGACGTAGAGGTGATGTCAGCGGTCAACAGTCCGCTGACCAGAGTCAAACCTGACCGGTGGGTCCAGTGGGACCCACCTGTCATAGACTAAGACTAACTAATCAGGTTTAATTAGTTTAGTTAATTGATTAGGTTAATTAAACACAATTAATTAAGTTAATTAATTTAGTTAATTAATTAATTAAATTTTATTTTTATTATTTATTTTTTAAATCTTTTTTTAAATGTTCCAGGGGCGGGGCCCGTTTGCCATAGGCCCGCAGGCCTAGCGGTTCGGGCGTGCGGGCAACGAGCGTAGAGCGCAGGCGCCCAGCCCGTTTGGGCGCTGCAGGCACTGCGGGTGCCGCGGGGAGCAACACACGACGAGGGGCGGGGGACTTGCGGTGGCCGGCGGCGAGGCCAGCAGCGGCGGTGGGGAAAGGCAGCTGTGCCGCCACAGCAACAGCAGGCAAGGGAGCGGTCGAGCGCGCGCCGCGGAGCAGTATCACGCGAGTTGCAGCTACGGCAGCAGGCGGTGGTGCGCGCCGGTAGGCGCGGGAGCGAGGAGGAGGGCCGCGGGCGTGCGGTGAGGTGAGTGAGGGAGACAGGCGAGGCCAAGGCACGAGCAGGGCGCGGGAGGAGCAGCACGGGGCGCGATGAGCGCAAGTGAGCAGTGGCTCGCGACGAGTGCGGGCGTGCGTGGGTGCGCGCTGGGGTGAGCACAGAGGGTCACGGGGCAGCGCGCGAGCGGCAGGGATGGCGAGCGGCGTGGGGGCCGCGGCCAAGGGTGTGGCCGAGCGGCATTGAGCACGGGCTCGCGAGGGGCCGAGGCTAAGCGGGCGGCGCGCGGCGAGCACGGCCATCAGGCGCGCGCGCCGGTGTGCGGCGGGGCGCGGGGAAGAGGAGAAGGAGGGGGCCTCATGAGGTAGTTGTAGGGCAAATGGCAGCGGGGCTTGGGGAGGAGGACGGAGACGCGCGACGGAGACGGGGAGGCAGTCCGACGAGTGGCCCTCCAGGGCGGCGACGTGGCGACGAGGGGTTCGTTCCCCCGATCCAGATCTGGATCGGGGAGGGGGAGAACGTGGGGAGCGAGTGGGGGGAATGGGTGCGGTCAGTGGGGCTAGGGTTCGGGTAGTGGGGTTAGAAGGAGAGTGGGGGGCCCGGCCTGGGCCAGTTGGGCTGGCCTGGCTGCCAGCTGGACCGGTTGGCCGAGTGGATGGAGGTTCCCTTTTTTTTGTTTGGTTCTTTTCTTTTTATTTATTTTTCCTTTACTGTTTTCGTTTTGTTTCCTATTATTTTAGTTTTAGTAAAATATACACTTAGTATCTAAATTAGTATTTCAACTTAGTCCATAGTCACAAAAAGTCTAGTCCCGAAATAATTTAGTTTGATATTTTATTAACTAGTAAAGGCATTTAAATAATTAGGTTTGCTACTATTTATATCATTTTAGTGGAATTAAGCATTTCATAAAAGTTTGGTTTCACCAACATAATCACCTATGCATTATCTGGCATGACCCGAACATTTTAGTTTCATTGTTTGAAAACTTTTGTTGTTTGCGTGGTTTTTAATTTGAATTCGAATCGGTTTCAAACTAACGCGAGATTAGCCACAGTAATCGAGGTGACGTGGCATCATTAGCAGAGATTCACTGTAGCTTAAGTATCCGGGCGTCACAATTCTCCTCCACTACAAGAAATCTCGTCCCGAGATTTAAGAGGTAGAGTAAGGGGGAAAGGTCTGGTTACGAAATCCTAACGGATCTTTGAAGGAAAAATGCCCTAGAGGCAATAATAAAGTTACTATTTATTTCCTTATATCATGATAAATGTTTATTATTCATGCTAGAATTGTATTAACCGGAAACATAGTACTTGTGTGAATACATAGACAAACAGAGTGTCACTAGTATGCCTCTACTTGACTAGCTCGTTGATCAAAGATGGTTATGTTTCCTAGCCATTGACATGAGTTTTCATTTGATTAACGGGATCACATCATTAGGAGAATGATGTGATTGACTTGACCCATTCCGTTAGCTTAGCACTCGATCATTTAGTATTCTGCTATTGCTTTCTTCATGACTTATACATGTTCCTATGACTATGAGATTATGCAACTCCCGTTTACCGGAGGAACACTTTGTGTTCTACCAAACATCACAACGTAACTGGGTGATTATAAAGGTGCTCTACAGGTGTCTCCGATGGTACTTGTTGGGTTGGCGTATTTCGAGATTAGGATTTGTCACTCCGATTGTCGGAGAGGTATCTCTGGGCCCACTCGGTAATGCACATCACTATAAGCATTGCAACTAATGAGTTAGTTGCGGGATGATGTATTACGAAATGACTAAAGAGACTTGCCGGTAACGAGATTGAACTAGGTATTAAGATACCGACAATCGAATCTCGGACAAGTAACATACCGATGACAAAGGGAACAACGTATGTTGTTATGCGGTTTGACCGATAAAGATCTTCCTAGAATATGTAGGAGCCAATATGAGCATCCAGGTTCCGCTATTGGTTATTGACCGGAGACGTGTCTCGGTCATGTCTACATAGTTCTCGAACCCGTAGGGTCCGCACGCTTAAAGTTCGATGACGGTTATATTATGAGTTTATGTGTTTTGATGTACCGAAGATAGTTCGGAGTCCCGGATGTGATCACGGACATGACGAGGAGTCTCCAAATGGCCAAGACATAAAGATTGATATATTGGAAGCCTATATTTGGATATCAGAAGTGTTCCGGGTGAAATCGGGATTTTACCGGAGTACCGGGGGTTACCGGAACCCCCCGGGGGTTTAATGGGCCCAGATGGGCCTTAGTGGAGAAGAGGAGGGGCGGCCAGGGCAGGCCGCGCCCCCTCCCCCTCTAGTCTGACTTGGACAAGGTGGGGGGCGCCCCCCTTTCCTTCCTCTCTCCCTCCTCCTTCCCCCTTCTCCTAATCCAACTAGGAAAGGAGGGAGTCCTACTCCCGGTGGGAGTAGGACTCCTCTCTGGCGCGCCTCCTCCTAGCTGGCTGCCTCTCCCCCCTTGCTCCTTTATATACGGGGGCAGGGGGGCACCTCTAGACATAACAATTGATCTCTTGATCTCTTAGCCGTGTGCGGTGCCCCCTCGACCATAATCCACCTCGATAATATCGTAGCGGTGCTTAGGCGAAGCCCTGCGTCGGTAGAACATCATCATCGTCACCATGCCGCCGTGGTGACGGAACTCTCCCTCAAAGCTGGGCTGGATCGAAGTTCGAGGGACGTCATCGAGCTGAACGTGTGCTGAACTCGGAGGTGCCGTGCGTTTGGTACTTGATCGGTCGGATCGTGAAGACGTACGACTACATCAACCGCGTTGTGCTAACGCTTCCGCTTTCGGTCTACGAGGGTACACGGACAACACTCTCCCCTCTTGTTGCTATGCATCACCATGATCCTGTGTGTGCGTAGGAATATTTTTGAAATTACTATGTTCCCCAACAGTGGCATCCGAGCCTGGTTTTATGTGTAGATGTTATATGCACGAGTAGAACACAAGTGAGTTGTGGGCGATATAAGTCATACTGCTTACTAGCATGTCATACTTTGGTTCGGCGGTATTGTTGGATGAAGCGGCCCGGACCGACATTACGCGTACGCTTACGCGAGACTGGTTCTACCGACGTGCTTTGCACACAGGTGGCTGGCGGGTGTCAGTTTCTCCAACTTTAGCTGAACCGAGTGTGGCTACGCCCGGTCCTTGAGAAGGTTAAAACAGCACTAACTTGACAAACTATCGTTGTGGTTTTGATGCGTAGGTAAGAACGGTTCTTGCTCAGCCCGTAGCAGCCACGTAAAACTTGCAACAACAAAGTAGAGGATGTCTAACTTGTTTTTGCAGGGCATGTTGTGATGTGATATGGTCAAGGCATGATGCTAAATTTTATTGTATGAGATGATCATGTTTTGTAACCGAGTTATCGGCAACTGGCAGGAGCCATATGGTTGTCGCTTTATTGTATGCAATGCAAATGCCCTGTAATGCTTTACTTTATCACTAAGCGGTAGCGATAGTCGTAGAAGCATAAGTTGGCGAGACGACAACGATGCTACGATGGAGATCAAGGTGTCGCGCCGGTGACGATGGTGATCATGACGGTGCTTCGGAGATGGAGATCACAAGCACAAGATGATGATGGCCATATCATATCACTTATATTGATTGCATGTGATGTTTATCTTTTATGCATCTTATCTTGCTTTGATTGACGGTAGCATTATAAGATGATCTCTCACTAAATTATCAAGGTATAAGTGTTCTCCCTGAGTATGCACCGTTGCGAAAGTTCTTCGCGCTGAGACACCACGTGATGATCGGGTGTGATAGGCTCTACGTTCAAATACAACGGGTGCAAAATAGTTGCACACGCGGAATACTCAGGTTAAACTTGACGAGCCTAGCATATGCAGATATGGCCTCGGAACACTGAGACCGAAAGGTCGAGCGTGAATCATATAGTAGATATGATCAACATAGTGATGTTCACCATTGAAACTACTCCATCTCACATGATGATCGGACATGGTTTAGTTGATTTGGATCACGTGATCACTTAGACGATTAGAGGGATGTCTGTCTAAGTGGGAGTTCTTAAGTAATATGATTAATTGAACTTAAATTTATCATGAACTTAGTACCTGATAGTATTTTGCTTGTTTATGTTGATTGTAGATAGATGGCCCGTGTTGTTGTTCCGTTGAATTTTAATGCGTTCCTTGAGAAAGCAAAGTTGAAAGATGATGGTAGCAATGATACGGATTGGATCCATGATCTGAGGATTATCCTCATTGCTGCACAGAAGAATTACGTCCTGGAAGCACCGCTAGGTGCCAGACCTGCTGCAGGAGCAACACCAGATGTTATGAACGTCTGGCAGAGCAAAGCTGATGACTACTCGATAGTTCAGTGTGCCATGCTTTACGGCTTAGAACCAGGACTTCAACGACGTTTTGAACATCATGGAGCATATGAGATGTTCCAGGAGTTGAAGTTAATATTTCAAGCAAATGCCCGGATTGAGAGATATGAAGTCTCCAATAAGTTCTACAGCTGTAAGATGGAGGAGAATAGTTCTGTCAGTGAGCATATACTCAGAATGTCTGGGTATAACAATCACTTGATTCAACTGGGAGTTAATCTTCCAGATGATAGCGTCATTGACAGATTTCTTCAATCACTGCCACCAAGCTACAAGAGCTTCATGATGAACTATAATATGCAAGGGATGGATAAGACGATTCCCGAGCTCTTCGCAATGCTAAAGGCTGTGGAGGTAGAAATCAAGAAGGAGCATCAAGTGTTGATGGTCAACAAGACCACCAGTTTCAAGAAAAAGGGCAAAGGGAAGAAGAGGGGGAACTTCAAGAAGAACAGCAAACAAGTTGCTGCTCAGGAGAAGAAACCCAAGTCTGGACCGAAGCCTGAGACTAAGTGCTTCTACTGCAAACAGACTGGTCACTGGAAGCGGAACTGCCCCAAGTATTTGGCGGATAAGAAGGATGGCAAGGTGAACAAAGGTATATGTGATATACATGTTATTGATGTGTACCTTACTAATGCTCGCAGTAGCACCTGGGTATTTGATACTGGTTCTGTTGCTAATATTTGCAACTCGAAACAGGGACTACGGATTAAGCGAAGATTGGCTAAGGATGAGGTGACGATGCACGTGGGAAATGGTTCCAATGTCGATGTGATCGCGGTCGGCACACTACCTCTACATCTACCTTCGGGATTAGTTTTAGACCTAAATAATTTTTATTTGGTGCCAGTGTTGAGCATGAACATTATATCTGGATCTTGTTTGATGCGAGACGGTTATTCATTTAAATCAGAGAATAATGGTTGTTCTATTTATATGAGTAATATCTTTTATGGTCATGGACCCTTGAAGAGTGGTCTATTTTTATTGAATCTCGATAGTAGTGATACGCATATTCATAATATTGAAGCCAAAAGATGCAGAGTTGATAATGATAGTGCAACTTATTTGTGGCACTGCCGTTTAGGTCATATTGGTGTAAAGCGCATGAAGAAACTCCATACTGATGGACTTTTGGAACCACTTGATTATGAATCACTTGGTACTTGCGAACCATGCCTCATGGGCAAGATGACTAAAATGCCGTTCTCCGGAACTATGGAGCGAGCAACAGATTTGTTGGAAATCATACATACAGATGTATGTGGTCCGATGAATGTTGAGGCTCGCGGCGGGTATCGTTATTTTCTCACCTTCACAGATGATTTAAGCAGATATGGGTATATCTACTTAGTGAAGCATAAGTCTGAAACATTTGAAAAGTTCAAAGAATTTCAGAGTGAAGTAGAAAATCATCGTAACAAGAAAATAAAGTTTCTACAATCTGATCGTGGAGGAGAATATTTGAGTTACGAGTTTGGTCTTCATTTGAAACAATGCGGAATAGTTTCGCAACTCACGCCACCCGGAACACCACAGCGTAATGGTGTGTCCGAACGTCGTAATCGTACTTTACTAGATATGGTGCGATCTATGATGTCTCTTACTGATTTACCGCTATCGTTTTGGGGTTATGCTTTAGAGACAGCTGCATTCACGTTAAATAGGGCACCATCGAAATCCATTGAGACGACGCCTTATGAACTGTGGTTTGGCAAGAAACCAAAGTTGTCATTTCTTAAAGTTTGGGGCTGCGATGCTTATGTGAAAAAGCTTCAACCTGATAAGCTCGAACCCAAATCGGAGAAATGTGTCTTCATAGGATACCCAAAGGAAACTGTTGGGCACACCTTCTATCACAGATCTGAAGGCAAGACTTTTGTTGCTAAATTTGGATCCTTTCTAGAGAAGGAGTTTCTCTCGAAAGAAGTGAGTGGGAGGAAAGTAGAACTTGATGAGGTAACTGTACCTGCTCCCTTATTGGACAGTAGTTCATCACAGAAACCAGTTCCTGTGACACCTACACCAATTAGTGAGGAAGTTAATGATG
This sequence comes from Triticum aestivum, assembly GCF_018294505.1. NCBI lineage: Eukaryota > Viridiplantae > Streptophyta > Magnoliopsida > Poales > Poaceae > Triticum > Triticum aestivum. The sequence goes on from NC_057805.1 coordinate 81,430,305, forward strand.
ATGATCATGAAACTTTAGATCAAGTTGTTACTGAGCCTCGTAGGTCAACCAGAGTAAGATCCGCACCAGAGTGGTATGGTAATCCTATTCTGGAGGTTATGTTACTAGACCATGATGAACCTACGAACTATGAAGAAGCGATGGTGAGCCCAGCTTCCGCAAAATGGCTTGAGGCCATGAAATCTGAGATAGGATCCATGTATGAGAACAAAGTGTGGACTTTGGTTGACTTGCCCGATGATCGGCAAGCCATTGAGAATAAATGGATCTTCAAGAAGAAGACTGACGCTGACGGTAATGTTATTGTTTATAAAGCTCTACTTGTTGCGAAAGGTTTTCGACAAGTTCAAGGGATTGACTACGATGAGACTTTCTCACCCGTAGCGATGCTTAAGTCTGTCCGAATCATGTTAGCAATTGCCGCATTTTATGATTATGAAATTTGTCAAATGGATGTCAAAACTGCATTCCTGAATGGATTTCTGGAAGAAGAGTTGTATATGATGCAGCCAGAAGGTTTTGTCGATCCAAAGGGAGCTAACAAAGTGTGCAAGCTCCAGCGATCCATTTATGGACTGGTGCAAGCCCCTCGGAGTTGGAATAAACGCTTTGATAGTGTGATCAAAGCATATGGTTTTATACAGACTTTTGGAGAAGCCTGTATTTACAAGAAAGTGAGTGGGAGCTCTGTAGCATTTCTGATATTATATGTGGATGACATATTGCTGATTGGAAATGATATAGAATTTCTGGATAGCATAAAGGGATACTTGAATAAGAGTTTTTCAATGAAGGACCTCAGTGAAGCTACTTATATATTGGGCATTAAGATCTATAGAGATAGATCAAGACGCTTAATTGGACTTTCACAAAGCACATACCTTGACAAAGTTTTGAAGAAGTTCAAAATGGATCAAGCAAAGAAAGGTTTTTTGCCTGTGTTACAAGGTGTGAAGTTGAGTAAGACTCAATGCCCGACCATTGCAGAAGATAGAGAGAAGATGAAAGATGTTCCCTATGCTTCAGCCATAGGCTCTATCATGTATGCAATGCTGTGTACCAGACCTGATGTGTGCCTTGCTATAAGTTTAGTAGGGAGGTACCAAAGTAATCCAGGAGTGGATCACTAGACAGCGGTCAAGAACATCCTGAAATACCTGAAAAGGACTAAGGATATGTTTCTCGTTTATGGAGGTGACAAAGAGCTAATCATAAATGGTTACGTCGATGCAAGCTTTGACACTGATTTGGACGATTCTAAATCGCAAACCGGATACGTATTTACATTGAACGATGGAGCTGTAAGGTAGTGCAGTTCTAAACAAAGCGTTGTGGCGGGATCTACATGTGAAGCGGAGTCTGGATGAAGGAGTTCATATCCGATCTAGTTGTCATACCTAGTGCATTGGGTCCAATGAAAATCTTTTGTGACAATACTGGTGCAATTGCCTTGGCAAAGGAATCCAGATTTCACAAGAGAACCAAGCACATCAAGAGACGCTTCAACTCCATCCGGGATCAAGTCCAGGTGGGAGACATAGAAATTTGCAAGATACATACGGATCTAAATGTTGCAGACCCGTTGACTAAGCCTCTTCCACGAGCAAAACATGATCAGCACCAAGGCTCCATGGGTGTTAGAATCATTACTGTGTAATCTAGATTATTGACTCTAGTGCAAGTGGGAGACTGAAGGAAATATGGCCTAGAGGCAATAATAAAGTTATTATTTATTTCCTTATATCATGATAAATGTTTATTATTCATGCTAGAATTGTATTAACCGGAAACATAATACTTGTGTGAATACATAGACAAACAGAGTGTCACTAGTATGCCTCTACTTGACTAGCTCGTTGATCAAAGATGGTTATGTTTCCTAGCCATTGACATGAGTTGTCATTTGATTAACGGGATCACATCATTAGGAGAATGATGTGATTGACTTGACCCATTCCGTTAGCTTAGCACTCGATCGTTTAGTATTCTGCTATTGCTTTCTTCATGACTTATACATGTTCCTATGACTATGAGATTATGCAACTCCCGTTTACCGGAGGAACACTTTGTGTGCTACCAAACGTCACAACGTAACTGGGTGATTATAAAGGTGCTCTACAGGTGTCTCCGAAGGTACTTGTTGGGTTGGCGTATTTCGAGATTAGGATTTGTCACTTCGATTGTCGGAGAGGTATCTCTGGGCCCACTCGGTAATGCACATCACTATAAGCCTTGCAAGCATTGCAACTAATGAGTTAGTTGCGGGATGATGTATTACAGAACGAGTAAAGAGACTTGCTGGTAATGAGATTGAACTAGGTATTAAGATACCGACGATCGAATCTCGGACAAGTAACATACCAATGACAAAGGGAACAACGTATGTTGTTATGCGGTTTGACCGATAAAGATCTTCGTAGAATATGTAGGAGCCAATATGAGCATCCAGGTTCCATTATTGGTTATTGACCGGAGACGTGTCTCGGTCATGTCTACATAGTTCTCGAACCCGTAGGGTCCGCACGCTTAAAGTTCGATGACGGTTATATTATGAGTTTATGTGTTTTGATGTACCGAAGATAGTTCGGAGTCCCGGATGTGACCACGGACATGACGAGGAGTCTCGAAATGGTCGAGACATAAAGATTGATATATTGGAAGCCTATATTTGGATATCGGAAGTGTTCCGGGTGAAATCGGGATTTTACCGGAGTACCGGGGGTTACCGGAACCCCCCGGGGTTTTAATGGGCCAAGATGGGCCTTAGTGGAGAAAAGGAGGGGCGGCCAGGGCAGACCGTGCGCCCCCTCCCCCTCTAGTCCGAATTGGACAAGGAGGGGGGGGGGCGGCGCCCCCCTTTCCTTCCTCTCTCCCTCCTCCTTCCCCCTTCTCCTAATCCAACTAGGAAAGGAGGGAGTCCTACTCCCGGTGGGAGTAGGACTCCTCCCTGGCGCGCCTCCTCCTGGCCGGCCGCCTCTCCCCCCTTGCTCCTTTATATACGGGGGAAGGGGGCACCTCTAGACACAACAATTGATCTCTTGATCTCTTAGCCGTGTGCGGTGCCCCCCTCCACCATAATCCACCTCGATAATATCATAGCGTGCTTAGGCGAAGCCCTGCGTCGGTAGAACATCATCATCGTCACCATGCCGCTGTGCTGACGGAACTCTCCCTCAAAGCTCAGCTGGATCAGAGTTCGAGGGACGTCATCGAGCTGAACGTGTGCTGAACTCGGAGGTGCTGTGCGTTCGGTACTTGATCGGTCGGATCGTGAAGACGTACGACTACATCAACCGCGTTGTGCTAACGCTTCCGCTTTCGGTCTACGAGGGTACGTGGACAACACTCTCCCCTCTCATTGCTATGCATCACCATGATCCTGTGTGTGCGTAGGAATATTTTTGAAATTACTACGTTCCCCAACAATCTTCTCGATATTGGCTTCTCTTCTCGAAGAAGTTAATCCCTTTCATTGATGTCTTCAATTCTCTATTTCAGGTCATCATGATGAAGTCGACATCTCTGTTTTTTTGGGGGGGGGACTCCATCGTACTTACGAAAGAATAAAGGGTGGGTATTCCGGGAGAACGGACCTCTGCAAGGTTGACTATCTGGTCGATAACATCGGGGAAGGTGGAGGAAAGTAACTCTCGAATTGAAACTTAAGAAAATATCGAGATCAAAGTAAGGAGGTATCATGGGAAGTTTCGAGCGGGCAGGCAATCATTCGATGCCTGAAACAGGGCATGAAAGGGGTTCCAAGCAACAGGAATAAGTATTGTGTCTGATACCAGAATTGATGATCTCTCAGACGGTGGCTCGTGAATTACATACGAGGCCATTCGCGAGGAATAACTTCGGGAACAGGGGTGTACAGGAGAGTCAGGTTTCGATCCTGTGGAGCTGTGGTTATGGGCCCACCATGTGGGTTAAAACCAGGGAGGGTGTTGTCATCTTGCACGATTATGAGAGCAAGGCATATTAGAGAAGAGACTATCAGTTATGTCGGCAACAATATCGGTACCAAGGGCGAGGGATGAAGAGAACCAATTTCCTGCTCGTTGAACGAGGCGGACCAATAGGCAAAGTTCTCGTCCATCGGTGGCTCCCGGAATATCTTCACAATAGTAACAGGGTCTTACTGACAGAGTTGCACACCGAGGTGTACAAGGAAGGTTAAACAAAACAATGGAAAGGAAAATGTGATTGGTATAGTAATCAGACCAATGGAAAGGAAAATGCGTTTATACCCGAGTCTCAAGGGTATATCTTTCCCAAAGAAAAGCAGAGCATGATATCCATGACAGGATAGAAAGTAGAAAACCACTTAGGTAAGGGGGAAAAGGAATTTCATGACATTACCCATACAACGATGTTTGGATACCTGATAAAGAAAATTTAGCATTGTGCTTCAAATGTTCTTATTGAAAATTGGAGTACCACAGACATGCTTCGAGATAGCATTGACATCGTCATCAAGTAAAGGTTAGACTTTGGATACACAAAAGGATCCATTAGGAACAACTTATAGAATAAGTCTTACAATTTCCTCATGGAAGAATGGATAACCTTGTTTAAAAAGGAAACTATAACAATAGGTCCTCTGGCCAGGTGTGCTAGGCATGACATCACCTTACCGGTTCATATACAGACCAATGTTAAAACTCTTGGAAATACGTCCCAACCATCATATCCGACAGAGATTCAGATCCAATTGGTATCAGGATACCCCAGACTCAGGATGCCTGAGAAGAAAAGGTGAACCACAAATTGACGAGATGACATTGTAAGATTCTCGGGAAATGACTATGGAAGCGAGTTTCAAGACAAGGGTTCATCATCATTAAACCAAGGAGAGGATGAGGATGTGGCTGATGGACTCAGCGATAATTCAACGAGATATCCAAAAAGATGGATCTCCACAATTATGTGGATAAGGAGATAACATTTGTTAGATCAAATGATATAATGAAGTATGCTCGAGGAAAACATACACAATTAAACATTGGTTGAAAGGTGCGCCCGAAATATGGGTTGGGTTGCACGACCAATGTCAGAATGGTGATTCAATAATCAATAGTCTAAGAATGAACGACCGACCATTAACTTCAAAGCAATAGGGTTGCTAGAAGGGCAGAATCCAAACAACACCGTTCACTTGTTGGTACCCCGGTTGGAATCAACAAGAGGACCAAGAAAGAATGGTGATGGTGAGAAGTATCACTATACCAAGAATTCTTAAGAGGTGAAGCAATCCTCACAACATCCTTGTCATAAAAGACATTAATACTTCAAGGTAGAACATCGTACAAGCTGGATGGCAAGCTGCATCCAGAACATGAACAACTTTTTGTTGGGGGAAGGCAAGAATGTTGTCGATGATAACACAATCAACAAGGGGCAAGGATGGTATTTCCCATCATGAATTTGATTGATATCCTGGAAGAGCTCAGAATGTTTATGATGATCATGACACATTTGTCGAGAGATTTCAAGATGTAATCGATCGGCGATGACATCAAGTCAAAGGAATGGTGAAGCGAAAGGTTATTGGGACCAAGGGTACGACACAAACTCGAAACCAAGCTCGTTGTTCAAGGCAAAATGATATGATGAGGAAGATCGACGTAAGCTGAGCTCATCATCGAAAATTATGCTCCGGGAATAAGGACCAGGTAGCACGGTTAAAATCAGCACGATACTGATATAGCCGATCAGGCTAGAAATGAAGTGATCGAGTACAAACTCATAAGTAAAGAAGATTACTAATAGTTGTTTAATTGCAATGCGGACTCGATTCAGTTATCGATGTCCTTGAGTGTTTAATGACTCAGAGCCCGTGAAAAAATTGGAACCTGTGAGAATGTAGTACTTGATGGAGAACTCATAAGAAGTTATGCCGTTTCGTGATAATCTCGAGATACCAGGGTGTAATACTCGACGAAAGACCAAAGTAAAGGTTGGACTGGTGTATTGATCCATAGAAGACAAGTGCTTAAACTTGCCCAAGAAATGGGATCAAAGAAGAACATATTGGTCGGAACCACAATTGCAAAGGATCAATTCACCGATACCAATGGATATTATATCAAGGAAATAGTTATTATTACAAGAAGCTTCCATGATAGGATCTACATCGTGTCCATGGGCATGAACACAAAGGTTCAAGGTCGACTCCCACTTCCTCAATGCATAACCTTCCATTCACCCCTTGCATTCAAAAAATGACATTAGTTGTTGAAAGTTTTACCTGGTGCAATACCAACTAAGTATGACCCGTGAAATCTTTTGGGTTCACACAAATTAGGGAAGGCGTTGGTTCAACCCATCGGGGCATCTTAGGAACATATGCCACAAACTTTAGAGTAATTAATACAAGCTCGAAAGTAGAGCATGGTTTAGAAAGCAGAGGATACAATTTACCAAAGGCATTATGTATCCGAGGAAAAGCTCACAAGGTTATTGAATATGGAGGATGTTGTTGGATAAAATCCAACAAAGGATCTGTCAGGCCAAAATGGAGCTGATGTGAGTATCGGCACACAAGCAGAGGAAGTAACAATGCAAAGGCATTGGATTATAGAAACAATTGACTAATCCATAGCTCAAATGCAAAGGAATTGTTATTTTCAAATCAAGGGCTTAGAAGCAAACACTCTGATTAAGGATGGATAAGTTGAGTAGACTTAGGGATACAATCGACGGTAATTTGATTAGTCGAGAACCAGCTCCTGTTCAAAATGACAACTGAGCTGGAAGGATGAATACTAGGATTCGAATGAGGATTGCAAGCATTCACAACATATTGAATCAACGAATTCAAAATGTTAACGACAAAGGTTGTCAATAAGATTACAATACTTATGGGATTAACCATAATGCAAGCAAGCAAGAATTTCAAGAGCAATAAGCTGCTGAGGATTTTCGGGAGATCGAATAGTATTTTTGAAGATCCTTGTGAAACACATGAACAACTAGTGATGTGCGGATACTTGTTATGTGCGAGGAATTATCCATAGGAGTATTAATGCGGAAAAGAGCTGCAAAGCAGTGGGCACAAAGGATTCTCAGAATATCAAAGAATTTTTTAGGGTATCAAGTAATAACAGGGGCAACTGGGAACGAAGGTATGAACGACAAGTGTAAGCAGTTATCCATAATGATTTATCGGTGGATGGGAATAGCAAAAGTGGTGGTCACAAAGTCTCGAGAGAATATCGAAGAGTATCTTCGGAATCTTCTGGTGAAGCAGGCCATCATCTGGAAGGAAGGGGCTCTCAGGGAGAAAGTATGTATGAGAACCTAGAGTTAGAGTTAGCAAAATCATTTAACCCGAATAGAAGAAAGATCAGAGTCCCAGAGTATAGGTCGAGGAATAAAAGATCCTAATACCACCACTACAAAAAAAGACACATCCGTGACATTTTGGGCTGAATGAAATTTTTTCCTGTCATACTTATGACACTTCTATGACGATAATTGTGACAAAACCCGGTATCATCATAGATGTGGTGGGCTCCTACTTCTATGACAAAAAATCATGACAGAAAATGGGCTTTTCGTCCTGGGCGGGCCGGAGACGCAGCTGCATGACATTCTTTGGGCTGTCCATGACGGAAAAAACCGTGGTAGAAGTGAGGGCGAGGAAAATATCGGGGTGTTCCCGGTTACGATGGGTGGTCGGGGCCGAGCGATGCACGGAGGTTTGCGCCCGAGCGAGGCGTTCGCCTACTGAACCCGAGCGATTGCACTGCAGGCTACGCGTTACTGAACCCGAGCGATCGATCGATGGCTGTTAACTGAACCCGATCGAGTGATTCCTTCGCTACTGCTGCTAACTGAAGCCGATCGATGCTGCCTCTGGATGAACAGTGAGTGTTGCTGGGGGGGTTTGGACGAACAGTTCCCGGTGGGGGTGGATGAACAGGACCCCCGTGGTGTTGCCTCTGGATGAACAGGACCCCGATCGATCGAGCCGGTTGGGGCTGGATGAACAGGACCCCGTGGAGGGCTGGATGAACAGGACCACCCCGTGGAGGGCTGGATGAAAAGTAGACGGTGGAGGGCTAGATGAACAGTAGCCCGTGGAGGGGTGGTTGAACAGGAGCCCGGGGAGAGGGCTGGTTGAACAGTAGCCGGTGGAGTAGCGCGCAGTGGAGGCTGGATGAACAGGAGCCCGTGGATGAACAGTCGCAGGTGGAGGCTGGAGGAGGTCGACGGTGGATGAACAGTAGCCCGTGGAGGCTGGAGGGGGTCGACGGTGGAGATGAACAGTATCCCGTGGAGTCCCGTTTTGCGGTACGCCACACCCCTCCCGATGAACAGGACCCCCGTTTCGACCGTAGCGCTCCAACACAAGTCCGTTTCCTCCGTTTTGCGGTACGCCACACCCCTCCCGATCAACAGGACCCCGTTTCGACTGTAGGAGGTCCGTTTCCTCTGTTTTGCGGTACGCTAGACCCCTCCCGATGAACAGGATCCCGTTTCGACCGTGGCCAGTCGAACACAAGGCCGTTTCCTCCGTTCTGCGGTACGCCAGGCCTCGTTTCCATCGGCTGTTCCGTCCAAGCCCTCCCGATGAACACGACGACGCATTCCGTTCCGACCCAGCCGGTTGGCTCCCCATGAACACGATGACGACGCAGTTTCTCCGTTCCGACCCAGCCATGTACACGAGCCCTGGCCGTACATATGCGCGAGTAGGCATTCGAGACCCAGCCCGTATGTACGTACGTGGCCGTATTTTCTTTCTTGCACACTGCCGTTGTACGTACGTGTACATGCTACGTGCGTGCCTCTACTACGACACGTGCGCGCCTCTACATCGACCAGTATGTACGTACACGTTCGCGACCAGAATGACAATGCTACGTACGCTTCGACCAGGTGGGTCCCGACTGTCAGGCACTTCCTTGCGTGCGAAGATGTAGCTGGTGGGTCCCAGCAGTCAGGGGGGCGAATCATTTTTTTCCCAGACGCACTTCCTTGCGTGCGAAGATGTAGCTGGTGGGTCCCAACAGTCAGGGGGAAACGTTTTTTTGCGAAATACGGTGGCCCGTCCGGTGGGTCCCCGCTGTCAGGTGGAGGAATCATTATTTTGCGTGTAATAAGGAGGCACTTCCTTGCGGCTGCCGTGGACCCAGCTGTCAGCCTCTCCACGTACAGTACTCTTCCGATGGAAGTCGGTCGTTGACCACATTGACCACGCCGCGCCGAGAGCACCACGGCGGTGGACGACGGCGAGGCCTAGGAAGTGGACGATGCGGAGCCGGGGAAGACGCGGCAGTGGAAGCCCGCGCGGAGAGGAGTACGAGGGTTCACTGGTTCGGCTGCGGTGTGAGGCTGCCGTCGCCGCAGAATAACAGGGGGTGTGGGTGAGTAGAGGGATGGCCTGGCCAGCGGTGGGAGTAGTAGGGGGCGGTGAGGCCTCCGCGGCATCACAGCCGGCCACGGGAGGCAGGAGCACGCGACACGACCGGCGCTGCTTTGGGCGGCTGGAGCAAGAAGACCAGAGGTTGAAGAAGCACTACGGCCGTTGGATGGACATCGTACGGTCACTGCAGCTAGAATCGTTTATATTGACTAAGTTGACAAAGCCCTTGGTACGCGTCAACTTAGTAGGCCCACAGGTCAGCCTCCGAAACGGTGCGCCCCAGATGTCAGGGGGAGGAATCATTTTTTGGGCGGCTGAAGCAAGAATATCCGAGATTGAAGAAGAAGCACGACATCCGTTGGATGGACATCCAACGGCCACAGCTGCCAGAACCGTGTGTTGTTGACAAAGCCTTGCATACGCGTCAACTTAGTTTTTTAGGGGACGCGTCAACTTAGAAGGCCCACAAGTGTGTGGCAGAGAACATATAGCCAATTTGCGATTTGTAAGAATGTACAGCCCATTTTTTAATTCTAATGGAATTTACTACAGCCCATTTACAGTTTGTTAAAAGTACAACCCATTTTCTAGCTAGGACAACGATTAATAATTTCAACCAACCGCTCAAAACAGAATTCAAAAAAATTCCCACATTTTTATGGGATCCGAAATATTTTTATCCGAAATTTCTAGTCAGATTAAATATAATTTCAAAATAAAGTTGTATTACGTTAAAATCCAACGAAATATTGCGCGCGCAACAAGTAATGAAATTAAAATTTTCAAATTCCAAAAATAATATATTTTTTAAACTAATTACGCGTTTGGTGCATTTTTTATAGTTACTGCCCAGTTATTATAATTACATCCCATTTATTATTTCTTAAAGTCCATTTTCTTGTTAAGCCTAATGCATACCTCCTAGGAAAGTTTGCAGCCCAGCGGGGCGGAGAATAACAAGTTGACCCGGATATTGTGTACAACTGTCGGCCCAGTTGCATTGCTGATGTTGAAAAAAAGGCCTGTGTAGTACAGTACAACCTAACATGGCTACTCAGCCCACATTCAGCGACGCCGGAAAGGCCCAAACAAGGCTTCTGTACAACTTTTTGAAGTCACTGAGCTCAATTAATAACTTAAGAAAAAAGTTAGATTACAGTGGAACCTAATTAAAAGCTGTCACGAGCAAAGAAATAATTCAACGGGTCCCACTTGTGCGTGTGTGCGTGTGTGTGTGTGTGAGAGAGAGAGAGAGACCCATCGGTCGATGCTCGTAAATACATCTTTCAGCCATATGCATTGCTGATGCTCAGTAAAAACTTATATAGTTGACACAATCATATAGAACATCATAGCACACTGAACTTGCATACAAAAATTTCACGCAGGCGGCACAATCAGGATGGAAGCAGTGGATCGCTACGGGTAGGGCTATGTTGAAACCAACGAACTCGTACATAACGGTTCATCGTCTTTATCAATGACGGGGAAATATCTTGAATGCTGTGCAAAGAAAACAGACAGACAACACAATAAGTTCTGCTAGCACATTAAGTTGACGTACAACCCTTTCTAAAAAAAGTTCAGGTACAAAATTAGAACAGGTCACAATCAAATGTACTGGCACATCAGTGCTTCACACCCATAGCTCGGATTTAACTAGTATCTGACAAGATTCAGTTGTTACCTCAAATTAGAGCACATCCAGGCAGCCAGCCCTGCCTCTTCTCCCAAAGAAGCAGTGGCCTCCGCCGCGCGATGGAGTAGGCCCTGTGCCATCCATCGTTCCGAGCAACACGGGGAAAGTCTGACGTTGACTCCTGTAATGGACGTCGTCGACGGACCCTGGCACCAGCGGCGGCGGCAGGACTTCGATTGATGGATTGACCACTTCTTCGACATGCACGAACACTCGATACAGGTACATCCCTAACGTGGTCCGCGGCGGCCTTGGTGGCGACGAATAGTACAACCCCGGTTCCTGCACCGGTATCTCAACACCAATCACCTTCGGTATGGTGGACGGCTTCTTCATCCATGCCATAACCGTCAGAGCCCAGCTGTCTGGAGGAACAAACATACTTACGAGCTCACCTCCAAGGTCGTTGATAAGCTCATTCATGGACTCGCTGTTCCAAGCACGTCGAGGCATGCCGTGGAAGGTAAGCTTTGTTAAAAACTCAAGCTCAGAGGGCACCGAGCCCCATCCTGGGTGCCACCGATCAAAGCTCACCAGCGCGCCATCGCAGAACAAACGCCGGGAAGATTCGAACACACGACTGCAGTCGAAAGTTGTCCGGAACCTGACGAAGAAATCAGCCGGTGGCGGACAGACTTCGACGAGCAAGTCACTTATTTGGATGCCGTGCGCAATGCCAAGAGCTTTGACAAGGTCGTCCGGCGAGACGGGAGGCCGGTCGCCGTTGATGGTTACCATCAGCACTTTGCCGGCAAACTGGTCGTCAAGCGCCGCCATGCCACTGTTGAGCGACAGCACGCAGCGACCGAAGGCAGGACGGACCTCAGGATCTCCGGCTCGGAGATCCGCGTTGACCGGCGACATGATAGTGCGCTTGAGTACAGGGAGTACAGGAGGGGGATTTGGGGGAACTGGAGTAGGAATCGAGATTCCAGAGGTGGGGGAGGGGCGGGAGACTGGGGATGAAAAGGTAGCATGAATTTCGAACACGCGCCAATATGCTCTCGGCGCGCAAGCGCCCGAAAACACCGGTGGCGCCCACATGTCGGCCTAAGAGTCCTTATTCTTTCTTTTTGGAGAGCCCGGCCTTTTTTTGAGGATCTTTTGAGAGCCCGGCCTGAGAGTCATAATTGACCTGTTTGGCATTGCGTTACTACTCGGCCCATATTCAACGACACCTCACTGGCCCAAACAAGTGTACATCATCGAAAAGACACTGAGCTCAAATTATATAACTTGAAAAAAGGAGATACACTCTGAACACTGGAGAATGGTGATGCCCTCATTTAGCCCACCAGTAGTTCGAGACAATAAACAGTTCGAAACAACGATATATACAACATTCAAACACTGACTAGTGACTACTACTGACATAAACAGCAAGACATGATAGTTCATAAGAAGTCTTGCTACACCACCAAAACGCACCCATCTGCAGCGCTCAGACTCTCGTGATCCAGACGAGAATGACATTCTAAACAGAGGCAACTATTACATAGTAAGAGTGACATAGACGAGGATGACCAAATGACAAGGAATATGCATAACAAAAGAAAGAACTACCCATCCAGAACAAGCAGCAAAGACAACAAAGTCATTCGAAGAGATGATCCAACACCATCATAATTTGCAGCCCCGCTTCAGCGACCAATGATCCGGAGACACCAGTACTCCACCCTTTCGACGCAACAGCCCAATTACCTATCAACCTGAAGGCTTGAACCACATCACTGCCTGTCGTAATTGAGACATCCAAGGATCAAAGTTAATCCGGATGCCTTTGTCATTCTCACCTTCTTTTGGCTGCAGGCTGTATCGTTGACAATCAGGGGAGTTTGCTCCCGAACTCCTAGGGCTCGCCGTGTAGACACAGTTTTCCATAGCAAACAGAGCCTCTCTGCCATCAAGGTCCTTGCCAACGGTGATCTCCTGGTTAATCGGATAATTGAGTCCGAGAAACAGAGAGTGTGAACCAAGGCTGTTTACCCGCCTCCAACTAAAAAATCCTGAAGGCCCCAACAAGCTGGTATCCTGCTCATAGACGTAACAGCCACTGTCCGGATACTCACGTATTTCACGGTGCTTGTATACAGTGGGGTTTTTGCAATATAACTTTTCCGGCTCATGTGTCCGAATGATCATCAGTCTTTTGCCGTCGTCTGATCGAGCGAGGAACCAGTTGTGCTTCCCTGTTTTTGGCAAAGGTGGTGTGATTACAAAGGGCAGTAACTGTAGGGACACTGCATCATATCAAAAAGGACAGGCATTGTTAATGTAAGATCAGCATTGTTCAGAGTATGAGTAGGATAATGCAAGAAACAACATTGATATGTCCCTGTTGGAACTGGGAGGAAAATACAGGGAAATGTATACTGGGTTCGAAAATATAGAAGTGCCATGCATGGTTATACTCATGTTATCTCGCAATCGATTCTTCACAGGAAACTACCATGTCATGCATGTTATGTAATCATGTTCTGTCCTCACAAACAAATTCTTCAAGGTAACTAACAGACCATGCATTGTTATATACTCGTGTTCTGTGGGCAAATTTTTTGTGAGGATATTATTCTAGCCATTGATTGCTGAAGGGCGAATATAGGTATGTACACATGGTAAGCATTACAGGATTTCACTACTTCCAAATATAGAGTTCTCCATATGCACATTTACTTCCCTAATGTATGGTTAGATGAAACCAACAGTGTGGTGCATGTTTCTACATCATGAAAATGAGGAAACTAACATGGCCATTGATACACACTCATATTTAGTAGTAGTATATAGATTACTGTAAAATAAGGAGAATATCCATATATTCCTAACCGTTTGATTATTCAGGGGTACAAATTGGCTGTAATGACATGGTCACAATCGCATGAATTAACTCATTCCAAATATAGCTGATTTACGGCGTCTCTAATACATTGCCATAGTTCTACTCAAATTCTGCTCAAACAGGGATATGCCAATCATCACAAAAAGTTCAAACAGTGTCATGGCGTCATCATTAACATGAGACGGAAACAACTTACACGCGCCGTCCCAGCAATACGTGGTGCCATCTGCTTTGTCGATCGCGTAGATGATGCCATTGTGTTCAATAGCATCACAGAAGTGTGTATCAGCTTTGACGATGATCCACTGCGAGCTGAGTTGTCTCCAGCTAAAGAAGGCACCGGCGTAAAGATAGGCGAGTCCGCGGTCGAACAAGGCAATTAGCTTGAAGTCTGCGTAATTCGCATGTCGTGTGGGCACTTGGCAGATTACAATCTTCTGCAAAACAAGGTCCGTCCAACTGACGTGGTAATCTAGATGACTTGGACCGCGATGGTAAAACTCTATATAATCCAACGGAGGAAGGATAATCTCATGGGAGGTCTGGAAGTTCACGAGCACCAACTTTTTACCGTCTTCTCTGAAGGCAGCCATCCAGTGGGAGTTCATGCCGACCCAGTACATACCTGCCAAGAAGTTTCGGCGATGGTGATCGGATCTAAGTCGAGGGAAATGATGTACGGCGACCCACTACATACCTGCAAAAAAGTTTCGGCTAATGGAGATCGGATTGAAGTCGAGGGGCATCATGTACGCCTCCGTATCATGGTGAGCCAATCTCGCAAGACCAGATAGCAGCAAGCAGGGTGTCTTGAAAAGCTTAGGCCTCGCTTCGACGATGGCCGTGTGCATGTCCCTCGAGCATGCAGCCAGCCGCAGGGCGCTCAACATATCCATACACGAACAACAGAGGTCGAGGATGTCACTGGGGAGATTGCTCCAATCGCGGCTCATATGGATGCTGCACGGTTCGCGTTCGGCCATGGTGGAGTTTGGAAGGTGGGGTTTTTGGGGGCTTGATTTACGGGGGAGAAGGCTGTCGGTGCTGGAGCGGCTAGCGAGGGAATAGTGGTACTGGGGGAGGCGAGCGAGGCGACGGTACACGGGGGCACAGTGAGATGGAGACGGAGATGGAGATGGATGGAGTGGTGCTATGGGAGGGGAGAGGGAGACGAGGCGAGGCATGCTAATGTGCTATACAGCAGCGGTGACAGACTGCACAGTGCACAGGGTGAGGCTGACTTTGGTAACCCGAACACGCCGCCTGGACTAGTGTCAGGCGCAGGGTGTTGTCACTTCACTGTGAGGACCGGATGAATAGTATTTTGACCATCAAGTGTACCACAGTTGTACTACTACTACTACTAGTAGGAACATGAGTACTCCAGTACTGTATAGCGGAAATAGGTCTCCCGTGCTAGCATGCCTGTTCACTTCATCCTCCAGGTATCATCCATATTGCGAGCAGAACCAAATTCTCGTGCATGCGGAAGCGCGAAGATGGGCCTTTTCTTTTTTGATGAGGATAACCGTGTATTCCTTAACCAGAGAATGTTGTGTCTCCCACGCACGCGCCAATATCCATCTGAACCAGCTACGACACATTTTTTATCTGTTTGCATAGGTCCCACCTATCAGGAAGGATGGGCACGTACACGAACAGGTACGACTCCTCAGTCTACCCGCATAGCCTTTTCGTTTAGTCTACCTAGCCGTCTAATCAACTGCCTGCACGCCACTTCTCCCATTTACTTCTCCATCGGGAACCGATTTTCCTCGGCTTCTTCACCTCCCCTTCGTCTTCATTTGCATCCAAACCCCACTGCGTTCACATTGTTTTAACCTCTTTAAATAATCATCTACTACTTCAGTTAGACTAGCCATCTAATCCTAATTCTCCAAACCATAGCCCTCCGTTCCAGCGGTTCCAAATGGCGAAAGAGATCGAGATGCAGGTTTTTAGCGTCCAACATGTCCTCGTCGAAGGCTCGTTGAGCATAGTTGCCACCGTCACCGTCCACCCAAGGGTTGTTCGGAAGTGGATCAACAATGTATCCAACTCCCTCGAAAGGTAGAGATCAGGGTCATCGGTCTCGACGCAGAGTACACGGAGCGTGCCACTGGGAAGATCCAACGCGCCGCCGTCCTTCAGCTGTGCCTCGAAGATGATGTTTTGGTGTACCACATCATACACGCGCCCTCCATACCAGGTGAGCTTCACGATTTCTTGTCTCGGGAGGACATATACTTCTGTGGGGCAGCCATCGAAGGGGACAAACAGAAGCTGGAGCCGTACAACCTTGATTTGAAAAGCATCGCTGACCTACAAACCAGAATCAAAATTCCTGTAGAAGATTGTGATAAACAGACACCATCCCTATTCGACGTAGCAAATTTTGTGCTCGGTACAAATCTTCAGAAGGGTGACGAGACGGTGGCATTAAGGTCGTCTGGATGGGAGAATTATCCCTTGACGTACGAGCGGATAAAATATGCTGCCCTCGATGCCCGTGTGAGTTTCGAGATAGCTGCAAGGTCCAAAGAGCTTGTTGCGAAGCCGTCTCCCACAGAAAATGAGAACAAGAAGAAGAAGAAGAAGAAGATAAGGCTGCACCAGCAGCAGGGCATTATGGATGGATGAACTATTTCCTCTCTTGTAAAAAAATTATTCCCTCTCGGTGTATATTGATATAGATGGACTATTTCGATGGTGTGCATGTCTTTGGAACAAGTAGTAGCATGGGTCCGCTTGACTATAAGGAACTATTTATCCGCCTAGCTTTCTCTACTACTCCTTCCAGTGATCGGTATGCAATGCATGTGTCCGTAGACATGACAGCTTGTCCATGGAAGTTCAACTACGGCGACCATCACGTTTCATCCACTGCCACTCGCGATTCCCACGACGCCGCTCCAACCCACGGCACCACGTCCCCCGACGTGCGCCTCACCCCTCTCGGCCGCACCGCCCCTCTGCCTTTGTGTGCATGACATGTGGGCCACCTTAAATGCGGCGAGCATCAAGTTTCTACCACAGCCACACGCGATTCCCACGACGCCGCACGAACCCATGACACCACACGTCCCCCGACCTGCGGCTCACCCCTCTCGGCCCCACTGCCCCTCTGCCTTCGGGAGCATTACATGTGGACCAGCCACCTATCGGGTCCACATGTTATTGACTCAAAGGCAGGTGTAGTAAGGCGCTGAAGCTCAGTCCCGAGGGCCCTGAGAGGGAAATGTAACTCCTGCGCCAGGCTGGTGCTACCGCTGCACGAACTCGTGCCAAACTCGAGATTTGTTTCTTTACTATACATGCACGCAACGATTTAATGGACATTGTAATCTCAACATGTGATGGGGAGCTCTAAATTTGAATTTGAAACTTATAAAACGAAAAGATTCAAAACAAATAAACTGGGAGAGAGGGAGTATATCGTAGGATGTGTCCCATACGAAACAAGTCCCCTGGTTTGTCACCGCGAAGATGCGGTTAGAAAGGAGCACAGCGTCTTCGTACTCGTACGGCAACAAATCGGCCGCAGACAGCATGGTCCACCTTTGACCGCCATGTGCAAGGTTCGTGCTATCTTATTCAATCTCACCGTGGTTCCATCGTACCAATTCATGCGGTGGCCCGTTGCATGGCTGATCCCAATGTTGGACAAAGGTTCTACGGGAACGGTGTCACCGTTGTAAATGTTGTGCAAATTGATGTTGGTACCCTCCCGTACATATGCAAGCCAATCTCCACTCGCACCGAGCCTAACCTGTGAAACAGTGGGCAGGGGGAGAATTAGGAAATGGACACGGAAGTAGTCTTTAGAATGCATTTACTACGTGATCAAACTCATCTTACCTGCTCATCGGAGGAAATCCGAGTGCCCCTCAACGTCGGCATCTCAAGGGGCGTCAACTTGCAACTACGGCCACGCCGCGCTGGAGAGACCCCCAAGGAAACATCCTCGTGCGTTCCACGGAACATCAAGATGCATTTGTATGAGTAGTTTATCTTGTGAGAGAAAAGGATGAACGAGGGAAGGCCTCTAGAGATAGAGATAGACACTACTACTACCAATGTGCTGGCCCGTGCGTTGCAATGGATCCAAAGTAGTAGAATAATACTTGTTCACGTGCTTGAAATATAAACACTCTAGTTTTGATATACATGTGTCAGCAGACATGACAGCTTGTCCATGGAAGTTGAACCACGGCGACCATCACGTTTCTTGTTTCTACCACTGCCACACCCACACGCGATTCCCACGACGCCGCTCCAACCCTACCTGTAAGCACGACGTCCCCCGACGTGGACATGGATCCTCTGACGTGGCTATCACTGCCTTACCCTGCCTTTCCTTCGCTGACAGGTGGGACCCACACTTGGGGGTCCCACATGTCAGTGACAGAATGGTAGGATTGTTCACGTCAGGGGATCCTCATCCCCCCGACGTGCGCCTCATCCCTCTCGGCCCCACCGCTCCTCTGCCTTTGTGTGCATGACATGCGGGCCAGCTGAACTGCGGCGACCATCAACTTTCTACCACAGCCACACCCGATTGGACGCGGTTTGCCTGCTCCGCTGCTGTGCTCCGATCCGTACTCCCGCACCATCGAATTTTCATCCAGCGGCTGTGACACATTTCGTCCCGGGCATCAATCCTCAGCTGGAGTACTTCTGTACTACAGGTAGTACCCGCCGGTGTGGCCATCTACGCCTCGTAACGCCCCGACGCCCAGCTGTGGCACCCTCGCCACGGCCACGCCACCACCGGCCGGTTCATCTCGAACGAGTGAGTCGCGAACCACACCACCACCATGAGAATGACATGTGGGCCAGCCGCATTTAAGGTCCGCATGTCATTGACTCATAGGCCGGGCACTAAGCCACTGAAGTTCGGTCCCGTGGGCCCCGAGAGGGAAATGTAACTCCTGCGGCAGGCCTTGTGGTGCTCCCGCAGTACGAGCTCGTGCCAAACCCGGAATTTGTTTCTTACTACTACCAACTACTAGTAAGGTACACGTGCATTGCACGCATGAGATTCTGGTGGTTTGTGCATTATGCTTCTACATGTGGAGTCTTCTAGATTCTACATGTGGCAAAATCTGGTGGAATGTAGATGATATCCAACGGCCAGTAGTGCTCGGATTTGCCATCTTTGTACCGTCGGATTGGCTTCATCCAACGACCAACTTTCAAAGTTATTCACACACTATATAGGGGTATAGATGTTTGGTTTGCAGCCTAAGGTTGCCACGCCTAAGCTTAGGCGTGCCACAAGTGTGTTTGGTTGCGTTCTCGTCTCAGCATAGTTGTTCCCTCTTCATGCATGCTCAACTCAACACCCCTCTTCATGTATGCTCTCTTCATGCATGCTTCTAGTGTATTTGTGCTAAGCTAGTGTGGACTCATGCACCCTCCATACACTCTACCAAACACCCAAAAGTGGGTCGAGAAGGGAACTCTTGGGATCATGCACCCTTCATACACCCTACCAAACACACCAGGCATGTGTTTGGTTCATTGCTACACTTGTGGCTTGCCACACTTTTCTAGCTACATGGTCCACATGTCATAGACTCAACTTCTTGCCAAATCTTGCCACACTTGTGGTGGCCATTTTGTTAGCCACATTTTTTGTGGCAGACACACTTTGCCTAAGCTTAGTTGTGGCAAAGTTAGTCATGAATGAAGTTCAACCATGGAGTCTTCTAGATTCTACATGTGGCAGAATCTGGTGGAATGTAGATGATATCCAACGGCCAGTAGTGCTCGGATTTGCCATCTTTGTACCGTCGGATTGGCTTCATCCAACGACCAACTTTCAAAGTTATTCACACACTATATAGGGGGTATAGATATAGATGTGCCGGCCCGTTGCAATGGATCCAAAGTATATCTATTTAGTGGAGTGCACTCTAAACACATTATCTATTTATTTTTCTCTAACCTTTCGTAGCCATGCAACCAAGCCACATAAGCTTCATGGGTGCCCCCCACATCATATTATTCATACTACGTTGACTGAAAAAAGATAAATCACCCAAAACAAGATCTTCCCGTTTTTTGTTCCTACGATGTTGTGCCGTGCACGTACCTACTAGTTGTATAGTGGTAGTACTAGTTGTATAGTACAAACTTGGTACTAGTAGGAGTAGAGTAGTACGGAATGCTCCTACTCTATCAACGAGCCCCATCTGACAACAAATTTCTTGGCTTCCATGCTACAGCTAGATCTTCCCCTCGTTTCTGTTTTCCAACCCGGCGGCGGGCGGGGTGCGGTTTGCCAATAGTCGGTTTGCTCAACGGCGGTCCCACATGAAAGTGAAAATGCTAGGCAACACGCCTTCCCTAAGCTATGTGTCGTGCCGGACGGGCCGTGGAGTACTCCCGATTCCCGGGCATGTGGGGGGGGGGAGTGCGACGCGAACGCGGCAGGCCTTTTCCTTTTACTAGCAATGTGCCCGTGCGTTGCGACGGATCCAAAGTAGTAGAATAGTAGTACTTGTTCACAAACTTGAAAGAAATCACTCTTGTTTTGATATACTCCTAATATATTACTCCCTCCGTTCCTAAATATTTGTCTTTTTAGAGATTTCAAATGGACTATCACATACGGATTATATAGACATATTTTGAAGTGTAGATTCACTCATTTTGCTCCGTATGTAGTCACTTATTGAAATCTCTAGAAAGACAAATATTTTGGAATGGAGGGAGTACTTTTCACTCAAAATATATTTCTCAGGCTGTTTTGATGAGGTGAGGGAGGGATGTGGTTGCTTTCAAGATAATAAGGGGTTTTCTGCAAATTGGAGCAGAGAAGTGGGCTATTGTTGCAAAAATGCCACAACTTACCTCACAGCCGTTAGATGCAGATCTAATGGTCAGAAACGACGGATGGCAGACACACCACCATCACCAACTGAGTCTTTTATAGGAGTAGGAGTAGAGAAACATGTATAAATTGTAACATTTTGGTTCTGCTCCTTGGCACGATCGATAGATAGAAATAACGATTGGAAACGCTAGGGCGGGGCTATTTCCGCCAGATAAGCAGGGTACGTAGTAGCTAGGTTGGCGCATCGTCGGTTTGGTCACACGCGGTCCGACATGTTCTAGTGTTTCTAGCAAGATGCCCGCGCGTTGCACGAAGTTGATGGAAAAGGTAAGCACAAATTATAAATTGACGGATGGAGTACTAGTTACAGTGATGCATATAATTAAGCAAAGGGATTGCACATGTCGGTATTGACTGGAACGAGAATGCAACACCACAATAAGAATTAAGGCCACGATGATGATGTGATCACAGTGGTGGTTACAAAAGGCAAGAAGAAAGATGCATCCATCAACGTACGACCTCCTCCTCCTCAACTTAGTGCGCCGGGCCACCGACCGGCGGCTAAGGAGCGGCGGCTTTTGTGGCGAGGTCGAGGTGCTTCTCAGCAAAGGCATCCAAGGCTTCCAGCCGGTTGAGGAAGGCCAATGTCGTAATGTCCTCACTGGCCTTGTAGATACCTATGTACACGATTTGCTCGTACTCGTGGATGTGTAGGTCGACGAATTCTTGCAGGGCGAGGCGCCTCGCGGCAAGCGCGACCTCCAGGTGGACATTCTTCGTGGCATCGGCGGGCAGTCGCAGGGGCACCAGTGCTTGAAAGAGGTTCCGACCATGGAGGCCGATTAGGGTGGCAGGCTATGAGGAGCCCGGGTGCGTGGGCTGGAGGAGTACGGCGATGTCGTCCGCGAGCTTCTTGAGGACAGTGAACTTGTTGGTGGTGGCAATGATCATATGGTCCAACTAAGAGTCGTAGTTGGCGTCGACGGCGGCCATCCACCAGCCGGTCTCCAACACTGTCTGGAGACGATCCTCGGTGCCATGCCGCAGGCCGACGTCGTGGACCATCTGGCACAGCCGCTGGCCGCTCGCGCGCATCACCTCCATGGGTCTGGAGTGAGCTCTTTTGCGCTTAGTGTAGGTGCTTAGGCAAATGCTTAGGTGCGTACGATGTGGTAGATGCATTGGAATGGAGGGGCGCCTTTATATGAGGGCAAACTGCGTTGCATTCACATCGTGCAGCCTCTTTTCCCGGTCCTCCTCCCATTACTTCCCTCATGCATTAATTGAAGGAGGATGCATTGGCCGTTCAACATTTCGGGAACCGCTACTCCCTCCCTCGTCTGCATTAAAGCCGTATCAGGAACTGCGCCGCCCGCTGTCAAATCGAATAGTATTGCACCGCCCGCTGCACGCCCGGCTGAACACGCCTCCTCGCCTCCATCAAACCCCTCTGTTAAACCCGCATGCAAACCGAGAAACCTACTCGAGCCACACATCCGTTCATGAGTGGGCCGGAATTACGGCCGAGCTCCTCCCGTCCGCCCTCAGTTTAAACGAGGCCAGACGCCGGCCAAGCTCCTACCGTCCGCCCTCTATTTACACAAGGCCAGACAGACAGCAGGCAAGAATCGCACCCCTCCGCCGCTCCCCCATCTCCTCCTTCACCATTTTCTCCACTCTTCCGATGGCTTCCGAGGAGCCGTTCTCCGGCATATTACCTGGCTAGGTGGCCCGCCGAGCCCTCCGGATACGGGCGAGGCCGCTCGGTGCTTCACCAACCTCGCTTGGCCCGACGGAGTCAGTTGCCGCCCCAAGCAGGCGCGTGGTTCAGCAACTCGCCGCTCCAGTTTCGCTCGATGAGGAGTGGCAAGTTGCTCCACGCCGGCACGGCGGCGAGCACACCGGTACGGGCGTCATCGCTGCCGCGTCGTACCGCGCCACCAGTGTCTGCGGTGCCGCGCCTCCCGTGTCTGTGGGCGCGCCTCCAGCGCCATGCAGGCAGAGACAGAAGCTGGGTGCATGGATAGCGACGAGTCGGTGGCCAGCTTCTCCGTGTCCTCCGCTATCATCGAGGAGAAGTAGAACACGGGAGGCCGCCACCACTTGGGTCCCATGAAGGCCACCGCCGAGGCGACGACTGCGCATTCAGGTGGTTTCTTTGCTTCTTCGTCTCTTCCGAGGACCTTCGACGACCCCGCAAGTGTCTGCCGGACATGAGGAAGACAAAGGGATCCGCGGGCGGCCATTTAGATTATGTACTCCCTCTCCAGCTGGCGGGAAATATTTGTTCTAAGAATGGATAAATTGCATGTATCTATAACTAAAATAAGTCTAGATACATCCATTCCTAGGACAAGTATTTCCGGACGGAGGGAGTATTAATTATACCAAGAGAGCCGGATTGGCACCGCTTAGTTCATGTAAATGTATGCCGCTGGCGTTTGATGTCGTCCTCCGTGGAAGGAAGCGGGAGGAAATTTGCCGGCTGCCGTTGGAGATGCTCTTATGCTGGAAATAATAGAGTGACATCCAATCCGTTTGAGTTAATTGTGTGTATGATTGTCCCTCTATAAAAAGTTAATTGCATGTACAGTGTACTTGCAGGGTGGCTACAGCTTCGTACAGAAAGTTAAAAAGAAACAAGTCCATCGTTAATCTTGTATTCTAAGTATTCTGTGGGTTCCACTGTCAGTACAGTAGCGAAAGAAGTATATATTAAATAAGTAATATATAATATAAAAATCTAAAGTTAAAGACAGAATTTGAACTCATGTCATCGCGTTGCGAGCATCCGGCGCTAACCAGTCCATCACAGTTTTGTTGTAGACCATGCTGGAGATTTTCTCCATGTCTACTCTTATACTCCATCCGTTCCTAAATATTTGTCTTTTTCAGATTTCAAATGGACTACCACATACGGATGTGTATGTAGACATATTTTAGAGTGTAGATTCACTCATTTTGCTCCATATGTAGTCACTTGTTGAAATCTCTAAAAAGACAAATATTTAGGAATGAAGGGAGTAGAAAACAGAGTTGGTGATGATGGTGTGCGTGCCATCCTGCAATATAGGCCGTCGGATTTATATCTAACAGATAGGAAGGAAACTATGGCAATTTTGCAAAAATATACCCACACCCCTCTCCATGTTCGCAAATATGGCCTTCCCTCGTTCATCCTTTTCTCTCACAAGATAAACTACTTATACAAATGCATCTTGATGTTCCGTGCAACGCACAGGCATCTAGCTAGTTATTTTAAAATAGTTACTGCGATAATTGGGTTGAAGTGATATATTTTATGTCTGCCCCGAATGATTTCAGATTCACTAGTAGTAACAAAGAAAAGGTTGCCATGTTAATTAACAGAAAACAGGGTGAAAACTATCACATGAGGCCGGTAAAAATGAGGCACACTGGGTTCAGCGTCATCGTCACTACAGCCGTGCGCACGCGAGAAGTCTACATATCGAGGGGGCTACTGAGCGAGGCACAGAGACACAATGTTCGAGAGAGAAACCAATTGACAGATTACGATCAGATCGAGTTGTCACCCTTTTGCTGTCATTGTTGGGGTGGGGGGGGGGAGGGGGAGGGAGCGAAAGACGTATCGAGAGTGTGGGCGGTAGGCACAGAGGCACAACTAGCGAGTGTGTGTGTGTGTGTGTGTGTGTGTGTGTGTGTTTGGAAGAGGAGTAGATGGATTACTATCAAGATCGAGGTGCCACCCTACTCCTTCGGTGTCGGGTAGTGTGTGTGTGCATGTGTGTGTGTTTGAGAGAGAAGCCAGTCGATAGATCAGTATCAATATCGAGGTGTCACCCTACTCCTTCGGTGTTGGGAAGTGTGTGTGTGTGTGTGGTTGTGTGGGTGTGGGTGTGTGTGTTGGGGGGGGGGGGCAGTGACACTTACATATCCCCACTCTTATAAAAAACAGAGTTGGTGATGATGGTGTTCCTGCCATCCTGCAATATAGGCCATCCGATTTATATCCGACGGATAGGAAGGAAACTGTGGCAATTTTGCAAAAAGATACCCACACCCCTCTCCGCATTTGCAAATAAGGCATTCCCTCGTTCATCCTTTTCTCCCACAAGATAAACTACTCATACAAATGCATCTTGATGTTCCGTGCAACGCATGGGCATCTTGCTAGTAGGGAGAAGGTGTCAGGACCCCGATTCTAAGTCACACCGATCTAGCATGTAACACATCATATCACTTTGCGGCCTCACGCACGGTATTCCCACGGGTGCCACATTACCTGGCCTGGGACCTTTTGCGCCTTTTGGCTCACGTATATGATAGTGTCGCTAGTATCCATATGACAGAGAACCCGGGCTGACATGACTAGTCGTGAACCCAAAGTGGCGCTAACTTACGGGGACATGCATACATGAACCAACATCGAACGTGTCGGTCATCAGCGTGTGAATCCGGGCTGTAGCAACTGGGCTAATAGGACTCCGGGAACCCGGGCCGTAGCAGGCTAGCAGGACCCCGGAAGTCACCGCGTGACATTTCCCCGAAGGGACAGACACAGGAATGAAGTGGATCACATGC
Organism: Triticum aestivum; assembly: GCF_018294505.1. Lineage (NCBI taxonomy): Eukaryota > Viridiplantae > Streptophyta > Magnoliopsida > Poales > Poaceae > Triticum > Triticum aestivum. Next base: position 81,455,623 of record NC_057805.1, read on the forward strand.
CGGCCAGTCTAAGTGTTCCGGAGCAGTAGTAACTGGGCTAGCAGGACTCCGGTAAACCAGGCTGTAGCAGACTACCATGGCTTAGTGGAAGCACCAGACTATATTTCCCCATAAGAGAGGCTACCAAGGATAAAAAACTAGTTGTCGGATCCCACACATACCAAGCATTTCAATCATACACACAATATGCCCGATATGTGTAAATACAACATGGCATCACAACAAAACTCTACAACTCAAGGTATTTATTCATTAGGCTCCGAAGAGCCAGATATTACAAACGTGGGTCTGATGACCCAACATACAGAGCATACAAGCAACAAGCACATGCAGAAGCTTAACTTGTCTGAGTACAGACAACTACAAATGAAAAGACTGAGAAGCCTGACTATCTACAAGACCCTACCGAGGGCACAAGATCGTAGCCGAGGTAACAAGCTAAACGTCGAAGTCCACACGGAACTACTAGTGAGACTGAAGTCTCTCTGCAAAAACATAAAATAAGCAAACGCGAGTACAAATGTACCCAGCAAGACTTACATTAGAACTAGCTACATATGCATCGGTATCAATAAAGGGGTGGTGGAGTTTGACTGCAGCAAGCCAACTTTGACTCGGTGGCTATCCTGAACTACGACTGCAAATAACTCTTTTGAGGTGGCGCACACGAGTCCACATATTCGCCATATCAATACACCACTATGGATCCGCTCCCGACTCCCTACGAGAATGCCATCCATAGCACTCACGCTTATCTTGCGCATTTTAGAGTATCCACTTTCACTTGTCTATGAACTGTACAGGCAACCTAGAAGTCCTTTACCGCGGGCACGGCTATTCGAATAGATCATTTATAACCCTGCAGGGGTGTACTTCTTCACATACGCTCTCGCCACTTACCACCATGTACACGTCTTGTATCTCGGCAACCTTCAAGCGGAAGCCTGGCGAGGGAGTCGGCCACGACCTGACTAACCACACAAGTCTCTAGTCCAGGTTTATCGCCTATTCGGATTCCATCCGCGAGGAGATCCGGCCGGGGTTTCGCTCACAGCCCCAAACGATGTGTGCAGGGTTCCCAAGACACCAAACGGGAGCCCGGTACGCCATGCCACGGTGTATCTACCGCATCATAGCCCACCCCTAGGGTCAGCGCTACGCACGGCCTCCAACACATATCCTACAAACACCAGAAACTAGTTGCAACTCCTGGATAGAGATCAAGGCGGTTAATAAGTCGAGAGGGTCCATTGGTTTCGGGCCCAACGCGTGGTAGTAGCTGTTCATGGATCACAAACACAGAACTCAGTTCCTAAGGACGGTTTCAATGAGACAACCCACCATGTACTCCTACATGGCCTCTCACCGCTACCTTTACCAAATCGTGTTCACACACTTAGCTCACACACAGTACGACATGTTCATCACCATTCCAATTCATTCCCGATGAATCAGACCTGACTCAACTCTAAGCAGTAGCAGGCATGACAAACAAGCATGAATGAGTAGGCACATCAGGGCTCAAACAACTCCTACTCATGCTAGTGGGTTTCATCTATTTACTGTGGCAATGACAGGTCATGCAGAGGAAAAGGGGTTCAGCTACCGCAACATGTAACAGTTGAATCGATGTTGTCCTAATGCAGTAAAAGAGAGCAGGAGCGAGAGAGTGGGATTGTATCGGAATGAACAAGGGGGTTTTGCTTGCCTGGCACTTCTGAAGATAGTATAGTTCTTCATCGGTGTCATCGAACTCATCGTCAGAACATCCCCTACTGAGAGGGGACAACACCTGGAACAGAGAAGAAACACGATCAATGCAATGCACAATATGATGCATGATCATGACATGTCAATATGAGTGTGTTGGGCTAATGCAACTATAACCAGATGGGTTTGAGCCATTTTGAACCAAAGGTTCAAACCCAAACTCATCTTATGAATTTAAATAGTGCCTTATCATGTTTTGCATGAAACAGCAAGGTTATGTTGCTTAAACATGCATGAAACCAGTACAGATGGATAGATTGGATTTTTTGATCATTTTTCATATATAACTTATTTCATTTGGAGTTACGGTTGATTTTCTATGATTTTTAGAAGTTTAGGATATTTTCTGAAATAAATAAATCATTTCTGATATATTTAAAATCCAGAAAGTATTTACGGTGTCAGTGTGACATCATCATGACATCAGTAGGTCAACGGGGCTAGTCCAGGTCAAACCTGACCTGTAGGGCCCACCGGTCAGTGACACAGAGTCAGCTACAGAGGCTGACATATGGGACCCGGTCAATGCTGAGGTGGCCAAGTCAAAGGTGACAGGCGGGGCCCTCTGAGATTAGTACTAATCTAACGGAGAAGTTAAACTAATTAATTTTGGCACTGGGGCCCACATGGCAGTGACACTAGGGGGTGATTACCGGGGTGTTTAGGCCCTAATTAAGTGGCCACGTCGGCAGCTAACCGCCGGTGACACATAGCCGCGGCGGCGTCGTTCATCCCGGCGATTCCGGCGACGAGAGGGGCCGGGGTTGGGCTCTACGGCTGCGGAGCGACGATGCACGTCGGGTGGTGGCCGTGGGCGGTGCCGGGGCGGACTACGGCGGCGACGGCAAAGACGACAGCGGCGGCCGGAGCACGACTATGCGTGGGCGCGGTGCTGCAGCTCGAGGCGAGCGAACGGAGGTGCTAGGTAGCACCTAATGGGCAGCAGGAGCACGCCAGAGCAACTAGTAGGAGCGGAGGGGCTCGGGGGCACGGAGCTCGCCGGCCATGGCGGACGGCGGCTTCGGGTGCTCGCGGGGCAGCGGCTATGGGGTGTGCGCGAAGGAAAAGGCGGAGGGGAGAGGTTCAGTGGCTCACGGCGAGTCGTCCAGTGCAGACGGCAGGGCCGGGGAGGTGTCAGAGCGAGCGGGGCGGTGAGGCAGATCTCCGGCGACCCGAGGAGGATGAAGGGGCCGGGGACGGTGCTTCGAGGCGTCCGGTGCCGCGTGGCTCGGCGGAGAGGACTAGGGCGACGAGGCGGAGCTTCTGGACTGCTGAAGGGGACGAGGGAGAGGCGATGGCCGCGGTGGTGCTAGTCGGCGGCGGCGGGCGCGTTCGGTGAGGTGGGGAATGGCGAGGGAGGGGGCAGGGGGGAAGAGACGAGCAGGTCGGCTCGATCCAAATGACATCGGCGAGGTGTTTCGCGGCGTCGTGCTGGCCTCGGGCGGCCAGGCAGGTAGGTGGCGTGGCGTGCGGGGAGCGAGCGCGCATCGGGCACGCGCCCTGTCCACTGGCGCCAGGAGGTCGGCGACTGGCGCTGGGCAATGGGCCGCATAGTAGTGGCCTGCACAGTTGAGACCAGGTACTTTCTCTCTCTCTCTCCTTTATTTCTGTTTTTCTATTTATTTTCTCTGTTTGATTTAGTTTGAAAACCAAACCATTTATATAAATTCTGAAATTATTTGTGGGAGCTCTCTGCAATATACCAGTGATCCACAATTACTTTCAAAATATTTGGAGCTATAAAATTAGTTATAGATTTTATTTGCTCCAACTCAAATACAATATGGATTAATTCAAAAATCCATAAATGGCCAAGAAATATGCTCATCATTTTTGGCAGAGGTTTTCACCTTTATCATAAATCATGAAAATTTTCAAAGGGCATTTTGGGTTCATTGAAAATATTTTTATTTTTATCCTAGTTGCATTTCATTTGGTGCTAGGGTTTAACAATCCCCAATTCAAATTTCAAACAAATATAGACATGATACATGGATGCTTATGCAACTAGTTGCAATCAAGTTCTAGGGCTGTGACAGAAGGAGTTTGTGTGACACATATCTGGCTATATTAAGGGATAGGTAGATAGCATTTGTGCGAGGCATACTTAAAGCATCACGAAGATAAACAAAACGGTGTGCATGCAAGTGCCGGAAAAAATGAAGCGAGAAACAATGTGCGTGTGTGTGTGTGTGAGAGAGAGAGAGCGAAATCTCAAAACAAAAGGTGCTCTGCTGGAATCCCATTGTATGTATTCATATGGTTCCGGAACTCGAGTTAACCTTAGGCATATGTGTGAGAGACATTATTATACTTTGAGACATTAGTGGCTGTGGGTGGGCGGAATTAAAGGGGTGGGCGTGTTCGACAGAGTGAGTGTGTGTGTTTCTGTGTGAGAGACTTGTAGGACAGGGTAGAAAGACGAATTCTAACCTTGACGGAGGGAGAGAAATACACGAAGTGCGCGTGTGTGATTCCGATGCCCACAGGGAAATGAGATATGTATGCGTGTGAGAGAGATTGCACAATTCATTCACGTATCACTATCTAGCGATCGTGGACATGCATCGCTTGAACATAAATCAATATCTACTTCGTATCGTGGCCAAAGGTACAATATCGATTCAACGCTATTAAGATTGGACACTCACATATCACATTTTTTCTATTTAAATAAACCTTTTCAGTTGTGGATGCCAAAGTTACAGTGATGTTTCTTCAAACAACCAATGTAGCTATCATGTACATGCACCATTGTTACTCTTGCATTCAAAATCATTAGTCTTGGATGATTTAAGGTTCTATTATGAAGTAATATATGTAATATTCATATATGAATTCAACGGGTACACAATTTATGAAATGGTGGCTATGTAATCATATGAGGTAACACTTTTAAGTAGCGGACTACAATATCCATTTCTTTTTTTGCGCCTCTACACTAACACGTCAATGCATTATGTTTAAAGTAAATAACCAATTGCACTAAATTATCTATTTACACGAGAAATACATAGGCTGAGCATTTGATCCCTTTTTTTGTGAACGCGCCACTACACCCGTACGATTGGCCGCGCCCATGTGAACGTCCAAGTTATCGGCGCATCATCCCGAGTTATTGTCTTTTTTCTGGGGTGGACTTCACACCAGTTATTAACTGCTGACGCGTGCCCCGTGTACACAGTCTCGCATGACCTTCCCGCTAGCACGATCGAAAATTAGTTGAAACTGGATACAAACGATCCCGCGGATGGCAAAATCTCCCGCCTCCTTCTAAAATTTCCGCCACCTTAGTCTTTAGCATGCGAAATTCCCCTTTGTCCTTGGTGCACGGAGACCAACAGTTACAATACCGCGCTCATCTACATAATAGGTCGGGGCTGCTTTGGTAACTTCCGGTCCCCCCACTACACGGCACCCCCATTTCCTCTCCCCCTCCCGCAAAAACGACTAACTCCACAGCACCAGAGCATCTCACATCACGCCGTCCATACTTCATCGGCCTTTCTCCCCTCCCCTCTCGAAACCCTAGACTGCTCATCCACCGGCGTACCAGAGCCCATTCACTGCCAACGGCGTCCACCTCGCTGGATCCGCTTCTGCGGCCGCATCTACCCCTCCCACCTCCCCTAGAAACAAGTAGACTGCTCATCCACCACTGTGCCGGCCTTGTCCATGGCGCCGGATCTGCTTCGCCGGTACTCTCGTCAACCGCAGCGCATCTGCAGCGGCTCATTCGTACTCCACACCGGAGACGCTTCATCCACACCCCCCCGGAGCCGCCCCACCGACGCCCCCGTCGACGGCCTCTGTTCCTCTTCGCCAACCACCGGAGCAGCTTCACCTACGCCCTCGTCCACGGCCACAGATCCGCTTTGCCCACACCGTAGTCCACCCTACCGGAGCTGCTCCATAAACATCCTACTCGACGGTTCTAGATCTCCTTACCGGACCCCGACAGCCAGCGCAACATCATCACCCTTGACATTTCTAACCTGATTCCCACCGTCTGGCAAGATGCCAAGCACCCACCACGGCCTAGGTACTTGTCACCTTTAAACCCGTCCAGCATCACCTGCCCGATGTACTTCAAATATACTAACAGGTCATTGTTACCTGTTATGCAGCTGGCAAAAACTATAAGGACGATGTTTCTTCTGGATCTAACAGCTTGGCCAACCAAGATCCGGGACCGAGGCATTGCTATGATCTTGTAAGCGCGTCTCTCTCTCTTGTATTTTTCTGTGCCTGCCAGCGTGCTTTGGTAGGATTTTCGACCAGTAATCCCTTTGTGCAGACAATGATTTCTACTACTGGCTACTAAATTAGATATGTAGATGTCATACCTCGTACCTCCATTCCTAAATATAAGTCTTTCTAGAGATTCCACTATAGGCTACATACGGAGCAAAATGAGTGAATCTACACTCGAAAATGCATCTATATACATCTGTATGTGGTCCATACTGGAATCTCTACATAGACATATATTTAGGAATAGAGGCAGTACATTACACAAAATCGTAGGTGGCATGTATGAATTCCAGTGCACTACATTAGGCTCCCTTAGAGTGCCTGCTAGTCCAGCACACAAAGTCATGACTAGTTTATGTTACGCACACAATCATTAATTGGTGGTTTAAATATGCGCAAGGGATATGCAATGTATTATCATGTAGAGATGTCTGAAATTAGCCATGTCAACTTGCAGATAGGGTTACACAATGAAAAAGTACAAGATGTATGTGGCAATTTCATGGAACATCGCAAAAAAAGGAGAGCCAGTGGTGAGCATATACAGTGTGCTATGGTACGTCACTCCTCCATTGCAATCATCGTGACATGTTATTTGTATGTCAGTTCTATTGGCCAAGTTTCTTAGGGACAATTATTACGAGTTATCCTAAGAAAATAAGCACCTGTGAATATAAACTCCATGTAATAAGCCAACCAGTTCTTTTCATTGCGTATTCAACTTATCTTTGGTATGATCAGTGAAAAGTCTAGATTGCATTATATTTTTTAATTTTTGCTGCCCATATGAAAATTAATTTGACTTGCAAACATCACAAATTGAACCCAGTGCAGTAATTAATATGTTAGGAAAACAGACCATCACTATTTGCTCAAAATGCAAATACAAATATACCATCTACTTGGCACAATATACTTTGGTCAATGTTTTCCATAGAGATCCCATTGCCTAATTTAAACGAAGAACGCATGACCCACATTTAAATGAAGAACAATTATTTATTTAAATTCGATGGTCCATGTGGCTGGTTATTATCATATAGCAGCACCACCTGAAAGCATCATATAGCAGCAGCAGCAGCTCATAGCAACTTATCATACAGCAGCAGCAGCAGTGTGCAATTCATCATATACCAGAAGCAGCTCATAGCAATTCATCATATAGCAGGAGCAGGAGCAGCTCATAGCAATTTATCATATAGCAGGAGCAGGAGCAGCTCATAGCAATTCATCATATAGCAGCAGCAGGAGCAGCTCATAGCAATTCATCATATAGCAGCAGCAGGAGCAGCTCATAGCAATTCATCATATAACAGCAGCAGGAGCAGCTCATAGCAATTCATCGTATAGCATCAGCAGGAGCAGCTCATAGCAATTCATCATACAGCAGCAGCAGGAGCATCTTATAGCAACTCATCATATAGCAGCAGCTCATAGCAATTCATCATATAGTAGTAGCAGCAGCTCATAGCAATTCATCATATAGCAGTAGCAGCAGCTCATAGCAATTCATCATATAGCAGTAGCAGCAGCTCATAGCAATTCATCATATAGCAGCAGCAAGAGCAGCTCATAGCAATGCATCATATAGCAACAACAGAAGTAGCTCATAGCAATTCATCGTATAGTGGATCAGAATGAAAATTTGGCAAAAAACAGAGGAGATCCTCACCTTGTTGGATGAGCTCATCCTTCAACAGCACCTCAAGGCCACGGCCTGGGAGGTGGGGAGGGGGAATAAGGTGCCTTCTGCTGCAGTGTGGCATCAGCCGTAGTTGTGCAGCGCCTGCCGGAGTAGTGCGTTGGACGAACCACAGTGGAGCAGCTGCTGGAGACCATGAGAATGAGGGGCGGCGCCAGAGAGAGGAGCAGCCAGGGAGATTTGCCCCTACCCTCCGACCATGTAGCCTAGCTGGACAGAGCATCGTCGAGGACCAGGCCAGATGGGACCAGTGGCGACGGCTCGTTGGAGGAACCCTAGTGCTACAGGTAGGGGATCGAGGTAGAGGGAAAGGGGAGAGGAGATGCAAGCGGGCAGGGCAATGAACGCTTGCGTGTTTGTTTTTACTTGAGGGTGAGGTCTGACGCGGGCGTCAGCAGTTGCATTTTGAGTGTAATATAGGCAGACAACAGAGTCATTTCACTATTCCCCTTCCCTTCAATTTTTAGTGAGGTTCTACCCGAAACACCCCCCTCCAAAGCGAAATTAGTTAAGCCCAAGCCCATAACTCAAAAATGACTTCTTTACATCTTTTATGGCTTATTTTGACAATAAGCCCTGAAAAGGCGGAATAGAACTGGCCCTTAACCTGCAATTCAATTGTGCGTGCAATGATGAATCACTCCTGCATGCTATAGTGTACATTTAGGCATCATCATACATGGCATAACCTAATACATGTGCATTCCATTGTAGAATCTGGAATATGCAATGTTTATGTTAGTTCATACGTTGCACATGATGTTTAAATGCCCCTTAAATCTGGTCAGTCAAGTGATGGTCTTTAAGTCTCCTTCTTTGCTTCTTTTCTTGATATGTAAGATTTGCTCACACATCTGTTCAATTGCTTGTTTGCACCAGCCATCCATACTAGGACTGTTTGCTTTAATTACTTGTTGTTCTTGACCTAACACTCTAACAGAGCTTGTCAACGATTTAAACACTAAGGGCTGCTGTAGTGGGGCCTTTTCTAACTCATAGGTGACATAAAGGTTTGGCTGTACACTAAAGTAGGCTCTCCAAGAGTACCTGGAGATCCAGTTCGAAGGTATGCCTAGTTTTTACATAGTGCAGACATAGTAAATGCTCATTTCATTGTGTGCAAGTGCAAGAGATGCGGCATGTTTCATTATGTGGTGTTGTTTTGTTATAATCTCATCCTTTTGTGTTCACAGACTGGAAAGTATGCATATTTATCTTCCAAGGAGACGAGTAACTAGTTTGTGTCACCTTGCAGAGGGGGTGCAATGAAGATAAGATTGAGGATTTCCAAGTACAAGATGTTAGGAAGGAGCCTTGCAAGAGAAGTAGGAGCTGCGCTGAGCCTCTTCAACCTGTTAAGGTAAGTCACTGTATCCAACTCAACAGTTCAATTCCTTGTTTGTTTCAGGCATAGTTAATTTGCTCTTTTCAATTGCTTTATTTGTCCTCAGTTAATGAGATGCCCAAAGAATGATGCCTGATGTTGGGTACTTGTATAACTATTAGTTGACATAATTAAAGGCCTTACCATTTAATTACTCTGCCGAAGTGTGCCTGAAGCTTTGAAGTCTATTAACCAACTATTATTGCATGAGGCTCACAATCTAGTTTATACTAGGCTAATGATTGCATAGTTTTGCTTGCTGTAGTATGTTTGTATGAAACCCTCTGCTGTTCATTATGCTCCCTAAGACTTTAATTGAGCTACAGAATGGCCAACTGCTTGCTTACTTCTACGCAACGTGCTGTCTAAATTTGTAACTTGTCTGTGTTTTGGATTGGGCCCCAACATCATGCTCCTCTGGTGAGCTAAGAGAGATTTCTGTATGCAGGCTGCACAGACTACCTTTTTTATAATTTTTAAAATATCACCTGCTTATGCTTCATGACGTGTAACATTATTGTTAGTCCTGTTTTGCCATGTACAAAATAGTCTGTCTTGCTCGCTTCACTGTTGTAACTATATTTTTGCCCTAGTCATGTGTACTTACAGAAACATTTCAGGATGAAGTGACATCAACACAAAGATCTGCGAGCAGTGCGGCATGGCCATTACTGAATGATTATGGATTGGAATTGGAATGTGCTGATGTTCTCGAGCATCAACTAGAGGTGGCAAGCCAACGTGTACATGATTCTCAACGTACAATCAACAAGTTGAGACTGGACATGCAGGTATTAGATGCAGGAGTCAAAAAAATGAAACAAGACACTGAGGTAACAACGAAGGAATTGGAGATTTTGCAGACTGAAATTTGTGCTATCTAAATCCGGCCAATCCTATTTTCTGAAGAGATTATAGTTCAAATGGTAAGTTATGTTGATGCGCGTCCATGATGTATGAGCTGTATTTGCCCAGTGTATGTAATTTGCTGTTTGTGTATGCTTTATTATCACTGGTGCCGAACCATAATGCCCAGTGGGTATAATCGGCTGTAATTTCTTTATTGTATAGTGTAGGATTATTCTACGTTTCTATGCCTTAGTCTCTTTATTGTATAGTGTATGTTTTTAGAGGTGATAGTATAGAGTAGGATAATTCTTTGAATATGCTATATCGTACAAACGGGGGCCAACTCGCCCAAACGTTGTAGTGACCATGGCCCTCCACAGGCCGTACGATCCATGGGCCACCTATGGGACGGACAATCCATGGCCTTCTATGGCCGTCGGACCCGTGGGCCTTCTATGGGCTGTCGGATCCATGGGCCTTCTATCAGCTGTCGGATCCATGGGCCTTCTATGGGACGTCGGATCGATGGGCCTTCTATGGGCCATCGGGTCAATGGGCCTTCTACGTCCCGTAGGATCCATGGGCCTTCTACGGGCCGTCTCATCTATGGGCCTTGTACGGGCCATACAAGGGGCCGTAAACGGGCTAGAGTGGAAATCGTACGTTTTATGGGCTGACCATAACGGGCCGTTAATAGGCCGTATTTGATGATGCTATGAAAATGGCCCAACAGGTTAACGGGCCACAATCGGGCCGACTGTATCCACGGGCTGAATTTGGCCCACAAGCAGAAAAGGCCAGTAACGGGCCGTAAGTAACCGAATGCTGGAAATGAGCCCAAGAATAAATGGGCCCTGAGAAGGCCGAAAGGTAACATGGGCTGGAAACGACCCAATGGAATAATGGGCCATTAATGGGTATAAAGCGATACACTGTTCATTACAGGCCGGTTTCACCACGGGCCGTTAATGGGCCAAGAGTTACAAAGGGGCTCATATGGGCCAAAATACGTCATGGGCCATACATACATGGGCCGGAAGTTACAACGGGCTGGAACCATATTGGACGGCCCAGATGACGCTACTGGGCCTAATTCCGGTAGGCCGTAACGGGCCGTGAGTTAGAGGGCTGTAAATGAGCTATATGCGAACATGCCGTTAACAGGCTTTCTGTGGGCCGGCCCGCCACCTTTTGACCAAGTCAAACGGGCCGGCCTTTTCATAGGAATGGGCCTCTGTTGGGCCATGCCACATGTCGACGTATCATAGGCGCCTTGGGTCCAATGAGTGGATGACATCTGTCCCAACGGTGAGCCGACACATGTTTCCTCCAACCAATGATGATTTTACACGTGGAAAATCCCCATTGGTCGGGGCTGTTAACGGGTTATCGGATCCAAAACCGGACCCGATAACTTAACAGCGTTCTGTTACGGTGGATGCCACGTGTTGGTCACCCTTGACGAAAGCACTTCTGTGACGCGCGATTTATCGTCATGGAAGTGGACACTTCCGTGGTGATAATTTTGGTAATGTCATGGAACACTTCTACGATAGCACATGTATGACTATCTTGATTCTGTCATAAAATCGTCATGGATGTACATGCATGACAGAAAACATGACCTACTGTGACAAACACGTATCATCACGGAAGTGTCTTTTTTTTGTAGTGCACCCAATGGCAACGTGGGCTCGTAAGCCACACAGCCATGTTAGTAAAAGTTTTGCAATGACTAGACTCGACTTCGGCCAAGGAGTTTGGAAGGGGGATTTCTACAGGCAGTCGGCTCTGATACTAAGTTGTGACGCCCCCGATTCAATCGTACATTAATCATACACGCAAATGTGTACGATCAAGATCAGGGACTCACGGGAAGATATCACAACACAACTCTAAAATAAAAATAAGTGCTCGATCATAGACTCAGCGGAAGCAACAAGATCTGAGTACAGACCTAAGTTAAACAAGTTGCCATAAGATGGCTAGCACAAACTGGGATACAGATCAAAAGAGGCGCATGCCTCCTGCCTGGGATCCTCCTAAACTACTCCTGGTCGTAGGCGGCCTGAACGTAGTAGTAGGCACCCTCGGTGTAGTAGGGGTCATCGTCGACGGTGGCGGCTGGCTCCTGGGCTCCAACATCTGGCTGCGATGTCCGAGAAGAAGAGGAAAAGGGGGAAAATAGGGAGCAAAGCAACCGTGAGTACTCATCCAAAGTACTCGCAAGCAAGGATCTATACTACATATTCATGGGTATCTATGTAAAGGGGCAATATCGGTGGACTGAACTGCAGAATGCCAGAATAAGAGGGGGATAGCTAGTCCTGCCGAAGACTACGCTTCTGGCAGCCTTCATCTTGCAGCATGTAGAAGAGAGTAGATGGTAAGTTCACCAAGTAGCATCGCATAGCATAAACCTACCCGGCGATCCTCTCCTCGTCGCCCTGTGAGAGAGTGATCACCGGGTTGTATCTGGCACTTGAAAGGGTGTGTTTTATTAAGGATCCGGTTCTAGTTGTCATAAGGTCAAGGTACGACTCCGGGTCATTCTTTTACCGAGGGACACGGCTATTCGAATAGATAAACTTCCCTGCAGGGGTGCACCACATTACCCAACACGCTCGATCCCTCTGGCCAGACACACTTTCCTGGGTCATGCCCGGCCTTGGAAGATCAACACGTCGCAGCCCTACCTAGGCACAACAGAGAGGTCAGCACGTCGGTCTAAATCCTATGCGCGCAGGGGTCTGGGCCCATCGCCCATTGCACACCTGCACGTTGCGAACCCGGCCGGAAGCAGACCTAGCCACCTTAATACAAGCGCAGGCTTGCGGTCCAATCCGGTGCGCGCCGCTCAGTCGCTGACGTCAAGAAGGCTTCGACTGATACCACGACGTCGAGTGCCCATAACTGTTCCCGCGTAGTTGGTTAGTGCGTATAGGCCAGTGGCCAGACTCAGATCAAATACCAAGATCTCGTTAAGCGTGTTAATTGATGTAACCGCGGACACCGACCAGGGCCAGGCCCACCTCTCTCCTAGGTGGTCTCAACCTGCCCTGTCGCTCCGCCACAAAGTAACAGTGGGGGGCCGTCGGGAACCCAGGCCCACCACTACCTGGATGGAACCACCTGCCCCTTCAGCCCCCACATCGAAATCACTTGCGGGTACTCTACGAGTTGACCCGACTTTAGTCACCACCTGTATAGTATGTATGTATGTATGTATGTATGTATGTATTTATATACCCGTGGATCACCTCCCGATTGATCACGGCCCGATAGTATAGCATGGCAGACGGACAAGGATGTAGGGCCACTGATGAAGTACTAGCAACCTATACTAAGCATGTAGGATTGCAGGTAAAGGTATGACAGGCTATGCAGCAGAATGGGATTAACCGAAAGCAGTAACATGCTACACTACTCTAATGCAAGCAGTAGAGAGAAGGAATAGGCGATATCGGGTGATCAAGGGGGGAGGGGGGCTTGCCTGGTTGCTCTGGCAAGAAGGAGGGGTCGTCAACACCGTAGTCGATCGGGGCAGCAGCGACGTCAGACTCGTAGTCTACCGGAGAGAAGAGGGGGAAGAAATTGAAGGAAATATGCCCTAGAGGCAATAATAAAGTATTATATATTTCCTTATATCATGATAAATGTTTATTATTCATACTAGAATTGTATTAACCGGAAACATAATACATGTGTGAATACATAGACAAACAGAGTGTCACTAGTATGCCTCTACTTGACTAGCTCGTTAATCAAAGATGGTTATGTTTCCTAGCCATAGACATGAGTTGTCATTTGATTAACGGGATCACCTCATTAGGAGAATGACGTGATTGACTTGACCCATTCCGTTAGCTTAGCACCCGATCGTTTAGTATGTTGCTATTGCTTTCTTCATGACTTATACATGTTCCTATGACTATGAGATTATGCAACTCCCGTTTACCGGAGGAGCACTTTGTGTGCTACCAAACGTCACAACGTAAAAGGGTGATTATAAAGGTGCTCTACAGGTGTCTCCAAAGGTACTTGTTGGGTTGGCGTATTTCGAGATTAGGATTTGTCACTCCGATTGTCGGAGAGGTATCTCTGGGCCCACTCGGTAATGCACATCACTATAAGCCTTGCAAGCATTGTGACTAATGAGTTAGTTACGGGATGATGTATTACGGAACGAGTAAAGAGACTTGCCGGTAACGAGATTGAACTAGCTATCGAGATACCGACGATCGAATCTCGGGCAAGTAACATACCGGTGACAAAGGGAACAACGTATGTTGTTATGCGGTCTGACCGATAAAGATCTTCGTAGAATATGTGGGAGCCAATATGGGCATCCAGGTCCCGCTATTGGTTATTGACCGGAGACGTGTCTCGGTCATGTCTACATAGTTCTCGAACCCGTAGGGTCCGCACGCTTAACGTTACGATGATAGTTTTATTGAGTTTTGATGTCCCGAAGGAGTTCGGAGTCCCGGATGAGATCGGGGATATGACGAGGAGTCTCGAAATGGTCGAGACGTAAAGATCGATATATTGGACGACTATATTCGGACTTCGGAAAGGTTCCGAGTGATTCGGGTATTTTTCGGAGTACCGGAGAGTTACGGGAATACGTATTGGACCTTATTGGGCCATACGGGAAAGAAGGAAAAGGGCCTCAAGGGTGGCCGCACCCCTCCCCTTGGTCTGGTCCGAATTGGACTAGGGAAGGGGGGCGCCCCCTTCCTTCCTTCTCTTTTTCCCTTCCTCTTTTCCTATTCCATATGGGAGGTGGAATCCTACTAGGACTAGGGAGTCCTAGTAGGACTCCACACTTTGCGCCCCCTCCTAGGGCCGGCCTCCTCCTCCCTTGCTCCTTTATATACGGGGGCAGGGGGCACCCCAGAGACACAACAATTGATCCTTGAGATCTCTTAGCCGTGTGCGGTGCCCCTCCACCATATTACACCTCGATAATACCGTTGCGGAGCTTAGTCGAAGCCCTGCGTCGGTGGAACATCATCATCGTCACCACGCCGTCGTGCTGACGAAACTCTCCCTCAACACTCGGCTGGATCGGAGTTCGAGGGACGTCATCGAGCTGAACGTGTGTAGAACTCGGAGGTGCCGTGCGTTCGGTACTTGATCGGTCGGATCGTGAAGACGTACGACTACATCAACCGCGTTGTGATAACGCTTCCGCTGTCGGTCTACGAGGGTACGTGGACAACACTCTCCCCTCTCGTTGCTATGCATCACCATGATCTTGCGTGTGCGTAGGAAATTTTTGCAATTACTATGTTCCCCTACAGAAATAATAAATATAATGCAAACATAAGAACAATGATGCATGACAAGACAATAAGCGGTGCTAGGTGTGCCCTAACGCGGTAGGAGGTGATACCGGCGAAGGGGAGAAAACAACTGGGAAAGTATCCCCGGTGTTTCGTGTTTTCGGATAGATGAACCGGAGGGGGAAAGTTGTGTGTTCGCTATGCTAGGGCTGTGTGGCGGACGAACAGTCTATGTATTCGGATTCATCTCGTCGTTCTGAGCAACTTTCATGTACAAAGTATTTTCATCCGAGCTACGAATTATTTTCTATGATTTTCAAAAGATTTTAAACATTTTTGGAATTTATTTATTTATTTCAAATCAGCATTATACAGAATAGTGTCTGGTGATGTCAGCATGACGTAGAGGTGACGTCAGCGGTCAACAGTCCGCTGACCAGAGTCAAACCTGACCGGTGGGTCCAGTGGGACCCACCTGTCATAGACTAAGACTAACTAATCAGGTTTAATTAGTTTAGTTAATTGATTAGGTTAATTAAACACAATTAATTAAGTTGATTAATTTAGTTAATTAATTAATTAAATTTTACTTTTATTATTTATTTTTTAATCTTTTTTAAACGTTCCAGGGGCGGAGCAACACACGGCGAGGGGCGGGGGACTCCCGGTGGCCGGCGGCGAGGCCAGCAGCGGCAGTGGGGAAAGGCAGCGGTGGCGCCGCAGCAACAGCAGGCAAGGGAGCGGTCGAGCGCGCGCCGTGGAGCAGCAGCACGCGAGCTGCAGCTACGGCAGCAGGCGGTGGTGCGCGCCGGTAGGCGCGGGAGCGAGGAGGAGGGCTGCGGGTGCGCGGTGAGGTGAGTGAGGGAGACGGGCGAGGCCAAGGCATGAGCAGGGCGCGGGAGGAGCAACACGGGGCGCGATGAGCGCGAGTGAGCAGTGGCTCGCGACGAATGCGGCCGTGCGTGGGTGCGCGCTGGGGCGAGCACAGAGGGTCGTGGGGCAGCGCGCGAGCGGCAGGGATGGCGAGCGGCATGGGGGCCGCGACCAAGGGCGTGGCCGAGCGGCAGCGAGCACGGGCTCGCGAGGGGCCGAGGCTAAGCGGGCGGTGCGCGGCGAGCACGGCCATCAGGCACGCGCGCCGATGCGCGGCGGTGTGCGGGGAAGAGGAGAAGGAGGGGGCCTCACGAGGTAGTTGTAGGGCAAATGGCCGCGGGGCTTGGGGAGGAGGATGGAGACGCGCGACGGAGACAGGGAGGCAGTCCGGCGAGGTGGCTCCGGCGAGTGGCCCTCCAGGCGGCGGCGACGGGGCGATGAGGCATCGAGGGGTTCGTTCCCCCGATCCAGATCTGGATCGGGGAGGGGGTGAACGTGGGGAGCGAGTGGGGGAATGGGTGCGGTCAGTGGGGCTAGGGTTCGGGTAGTGGGGTTAGTAGGAGAGTGGGGGGGGGGCGTCCTTGGCCAGTTGGGCTGGCCTGGCTGCCAGCTGGGCCGCTTGGCCCAGTGGGGGGAGGTTCCCTTTTCTTTTCTTTTTTTGTTTGGTTCTTTTCTTTTTATTTTTTCCTTTACTATATTCGTTTTGTTTCCTATTATTTTAGTTTTAGTAAAATATACACTTAGTATCTAAATTAGTATTTCAACTTAGTCCATAGTCACAAAAAGTCTAGTCCCCAAATAATTTAGTTTGATATTTTATTAATTAGTAAAGGCATTTAAATAATTAGGTTTGCTACTATTTAAATCATTTTAGTGCAATTAAGCATTTCATAAAAGTTTGGTTTCACCAACATAATCACCTATGCATTATCTGGCATGACCCGAACATTTTAGTTTCATTGTTTGAAAACTTTTGTTGTTTGCCTGGTTTTTAATTTGAATTCGAATCGGTTTCGAACTAACGCGAGACTAGCCACAGTAATGGAGGTGACGTGGCATCATTAGAAGAGGTTCACTGTAGCTTAAGTATCCGGGCGTCACAGACATAAGACTAGCCAGAATGGGTAGTAACATAGAATGTTACTAGTCTATGTTACTACCTCTATAGTGGGGAGTAACATATGTGTAGTAACATGCAACACTTCATTTATTAGGCTATAGACTCATCTTGCCTTGAGATGTGTGATGTTACTCATACTACTAGTAACTAGCTATGTTACCACTTTCCTCTCTTTCTTCATTTATTGCTTGCTAGATCATCTATTTTATCTAGATACGTGTGATGTTACTACCTATGTTACTCACACTGTGGGTAGTCTAAGCAGGCTATAAGGAATAGAATAATATGTATGTGCTTTAGTTGGAGGAAAGAGAAGAGGAGAGAGAAGAGAAGCGGCCTCTTGGTTAGTAGAGCCAGCTGCAACACGAGACCCAAGACACTTTGTGAGGATGTAAGGTGGGCCAACTATTGATAAACTAGTACGTGTTTAAAACTTATTATTGTACATGCCCGCTAAGAGATTGGCTGTATATGAGATGGGAACTTCTTATAGCCGACCCTTGGCTGTATTATTAACCGTGCTCTTAGTGAGGTAGCTAGTATTTCATAGACTAGCTAGTATTACTCCCTCCTTTCCTGTTTAGGCTGGTTGTAATGGTAGTATCATAAGCGGTATCATGCATGCTAACTAGACTTTCTGGATGATGTGGCACACAATTAAATGAGGAAAGAGAGGATGTGGTATCATATCATGATACCGTGTCATATTAAATGTTATACTACTTTGTGTGATGCATGACAATTAATAAGGCAACCTAAGATACTAACTTATGATACTATGCATTACGGAAGTAGTATATATCATACACTAGTATATATCATATGCATGATACTAGTATATGATACTCCCCATTACAACCAGCCTTATAGGGCTCAATTCAAAAATCTCACCAACCAAGGTAGATGGTGACTGGTGGAATACTTTTTGTAGTTTGCAAAAACACCCAATTAATGCTTTTGTTTTCCTCAAAAAATTATGTTTTCCAATGTATTAATTGCAACATGCATGCATAAAGTACATGCATTGGTCAACTTTCTCTTAATTAATGCTTGCATGCAATGATTTAATGCACCTCGGAATCTGAACATGTGATGGGGAACAACCAAATTGAGCCTTATAAAATGGAAAAACTAAAATTTTGAGATAAGCCTATAAACCGGAAAGGAGGGAGTATATATGCATGATACTAGTATATGATCGGCAATACCTCCGTAATGCGCGCATGCATAGTATCATAAGTTAGTATCTTAGGTTGCCTTATTAATTGCCATGCATGCCACAAAGTAGTACAACATTTAATATGATACGGTAGCATGATATGATACCACACCCTCTCTTCCCTCATTTAACTGGGTGCCACATCATCCAAAAAGTCTAGTTGGCATGCATCATACCGCTTGATACTCCCATATTATGACCAGCCTTATTAGGGTGGCCATAGTGGGGGTATCATAGCCGGTATCATGCACTCGGGAATAGAAAATATGATGATGTGGCAAAGAAGCAGTAACATAGGTAGATACCGTAAGACTGGTCATAGTGGGGAGTATCATATACTAGTATCATGCATATGATACTACATCCATAGTGCATAATATAATATATTAGTATCATAGGTAGTCTCATTTATTGCCATGCATGACACATATAAATATAAAATTTATTATGTTACGGTATCTACCTATGTTACTATATATATATATATAATAAATGCTATACCACTTTGTGTCATGCATGGCCATAAATACGGTCATCTATGATATATACTACTCTATGATACTATATATGCACTATGAAGGTACGTACGTAGTATCATACACTAGTATCATATGCATGATACTATATATATAGTATATGATACACCCCACTATATAAGGCTGGCCATGGTGGTGGTATCATAGCCGACGATGTCATGCACTCGGAAATAGCAAGTATGCTGATGTGGCAAAGAATTAAATATATATAAAGAGGGTTAGAGTAACATATAGGTAGATACTGTATCATGTTAAATGCGATGCTAATTTGTGTCATGCATGGCAATAAATATGATATATATATATGATACTATACTCTATGTATTATACTATGCGCTATAATTAATTAAAGGTAGTATCATACACTAATATCATATATACTGTATATTCATGATACTACTCCCTCCTTTCCGGTTTATAGGGCTCAATTCAAAAATCTCACCAACCAAGGTAGATGGTGAGGATGGAATAGTTTTTGTAATTTGCAAAAGCACCCAATTAATGCTCTTGTTTCCTCAAAAATTTATGTTTACCAATGTATTAATTGCAATACATGCATGCATAAAGTACATGCATTGGTCAATTTTCTCTTAATACTTGCATGCAATTATTTAATGCACCTTGGAATCTGAAATTGTGATGGGGAACAACCAATTGAGCCTTATAAAATGGAAAAACTAAGATTTTGAAATAAGCCCTATAAACCGGAAAGGAGGGAGTAGTATATGACACTCTCCACTATACTCGTGATTTCTTACCGTGGAAAAAATTGGAGGCGAAACGATGAACTCTTGTTTTCATTTGAACAAAAATATGATGTTAGGTAATGTAAATGTTTTCAAAGAGCACATGGTTCACTCATGAAAGCCGTGTGTCCACTAAACCGTGGCCGATGCACCCCCCCTCTGCCACGCGCGCGATCTGAGTCGTGCATTCTGATTGGCCAGAACCCAAACACCACGGATCGTACGTCTGCACCGTTGGATTCTCCTTGATCAAACGGCGATCCCTCATCCCTTTCGACAGCACACGTAAATGTTTTCAAATAGCCCCTCCCCCAAAAAATGTTTTCAAATAGCACACGGTTCACACACGAAAGCCGTGTGCCTACCAAACCGTGGCCGATGCCCCCCCTTTGGTGCGCGCGCGATCTGAGTCGTGCGTTCTGATTGGCCAGAACCCAAACCCCACGGATCATACGTCTGCACCGTTGGATGCTCCCAGATCGAACAACAATCTTCATCCCTTTCGACAGGAAATGCAGTCAAGCTAGGAATTGATTTATATGCCAACATGCACGATAAATGCCAAAAAATGTCTTACATATAGCACACGAGACCTGAAATGCGCCAACAAATCAAACCCGTGGTAAAATTGTGATTGGTTTACGTGGGAAAAATTTAGAGGCGAAACGACGAACTCACATCTTCATTTCAAAATTAGTACGTCTTCATTTCAAACAAAATTATTCTGTTTGTGCACACGAGCGCTTAGAGGCAACTGTTTGCATAGGCCTTTCCGCGCGCGTGGCGACCGGGGATATTTCCACCCTTTTCACCTAGGCCGCCAACACATGGAGTCCCCAACACCCCCCACCGCCCGCCTGCGTTTCACTCAACTAGTCCACCCAATCTCCTTCGCCAGCTCCCCCCTCCCCCATATCCATAGCAGAACCCTCTCCGGCGCCGCCGTGCTCACCCCGGCCGTGTGCCCGCTCTTCGGCGTCAAGCCTACCTCCACTGCTGTTCCCAACACGTGGAGGCCCGCGCCTCGCCGTCTTCGTTTGCTCGCTAGCCACCCTTGAGCATATCAATGCAGTAACCCTCGCCTCTCGTGTGGTCCGACTGGGTTTGCTTTAAGAAGCATGTTAGTTACTGCTCTCCATCGCGGTGAGGCATATTTCCTCGCAATCCCTCTTCCAATTTTGTTCCGTATGTTCCCAAATTGGCTATAAAATAATGGAGAGCGTATATATGTTCATTATCTACCTTCATTACTACATATAAGCTGTATTTGTTCCAATAAGTTACTGCCTATTTACAGATCGCGGGCGCCCGAGTCATACAAACTTAACAAATTAGCCGTACATTTTCTAAATTATTGCATGGCATGTTTAGAAAGCTTGATACCAAGTTGTTAGTTTTATGCTTATCCTCCTTTCCCGAGTTTTGCATGTGTTCTCTGTAGATGCCGAGTAGCAGCGACATCACTCATGCTTCAGGCCATGTATCTTCATCTGATTCGGACAACCCTAGGTCTTCAGTAGATTGTGAGGGATCAAGTAGTCTTGAACGGGATAGAGCTGCAGCAATTACCCTTCCAGTCAGGACATGGAGGAACGCTCCAAGGAAGCTCCCACACCAGCCTAAAGGTGTATATGAAGTAACCGCGATTGATTTAAAGTCTTGGGATCCAACTAAACCAGATAAAACACGCATGAGTTCAGGAGTGTGTGTGGATTTGTTGGCAGGGCAAGGCTCAACATTAATCTGCCGGGGTTTCAAAAGGCTGACATAGAAACACGGCGAAGGATAGTCCAGGAGATCATGGATCACTTCAACGTTCCAGAGCAGTGGAGAATGCAGGTGGAACACGCTGCACTGAAGAAGGCTAGGGATGCCTGGAGAAACTGGAAGCACGTGTTGTACAAGAAGTACTTGAGTGAAGGCAAGGACCCAATCCCCGCATACCCCCAAATTACAAAGGCAGACTGGGCAGAATTCAAAAGGGTCAGGGCAACTAAAGAGTTTGCTGAGAAGAGTTTCAAGCAATCGGAACTTCGGAAGAAGAACATACACCCCCACCATATGGGTGTGGCGGGATACTACGACATGAAACTGATATGGGAACATGAGGACAAAGAAGTAGTAGCGGCGGGTGGGAATCCGACCTTTAGTGAAATCAGGGGCGAACGCGCCAGAGACTACTTGCGGGCACGTGCAAAGAGGCGTGATGACAGAACTTATTGCTTTGAAAACGCACGTGACGCCAAACTGTATGAAGTGATGTTAGAGGCTTCCAAGATCCCTGGAAGGTTCTACAGGAACTCAGGGCCAAGTGACATTCTGTCCATTGCTCTGGAAACAAAAGAGCCCCCTGGCCGTGCAAGGGGTATAGGTGTTAATGTCCCGCACAAGAGGGCTTTCACACTCAGCAAAGAAGAGAGGCTCAGCATGAAAAAAGCGAGGAGTGAAATGAAGCAGAATGCATTGTATGAAAGGTTGAAGAAGGAGATTTATCTGGCTGTTCGAAAGGATGTTGAGGAGTCAATGAAGATGCAGAAGACTCTAACACTGATAGATAGCCAGCAGATGGGAGGGGAGGCGGGCATGGAGGATGCTGCTTATTGCGCGACAACACTGCACAAGAGTAGTTGTGCATCACCTGACCCCAGCGACACCGAGACTGCAGCTGCTCGTGATGATGTTATATCTGATCTATCTGGAATGAAAGACAGACTGAAGGGCGTGCTTACACATTATGAAGGTACATTAAAATGTGCAACAGCCTGGGTTTGCCCACCCTTCTTGGAAGATGGCCTCTTCTTGGACAATGTGCCATTGAAGCCGGGCTGTGTGAAGTGCTATGTGACTGAAGTAAAGCCTGCATTCAATGAATTTGCCCTGAAGAATGTCCTAGGAGACTTCGATGAGCAAAGGACCTTGGGAGAAACACTGTTACATCACATCCAGTGGCCACGAAAGGAAATAGAGTTCATCGATGAGATCCCTGAAGCCCCGCCAAGAGCAACCACTGTTGCCCCTCAACCGGTGACGCTCTCCTTGCCACGGCAGCTCTCACGGGCTGATGCATCAACCTGTGATCTGCCGGCCCGACTTTGTGGCGTACAGGCCATGTCATCCTCTGCCCCAAAGCAGCCAGTGGCAAGGCCTACAACTGCTGAAGACGCACCACCGGTTCAGATGTCGGCCGCTAAAGCAGCGGGGGGAGACCCAGCTGCAGCACATGCTCAGCAGACCAACCTGGTGGAACAGACTGCTAAGCAGTCTGATGCTTCGGAATTGCGTGCTAAGCAGTCTGTAGGTCCAGAACCGACTCCTCATCAGTCTGTCGGTCTGCAGTCGCGTGATCAGCATACCAATGCGTCAGCACTTCCCGCTCAGCAAACCAACGCGTTGGCACGGCCTCCTCAGCACACCAACAAGTTGGCACCACCTGCGCAGAAACCCGACATAGCTTCAACGCATGGTCAACAGTCCGATGCCTCTGCTCCTACAGCCCAGCAGTCCGTCACAGCAGCACCGCCAGCACGGCGGTCCGGCATAGATAAACCGTCTGCTAAGCAGTCCGTCCAAGCCTCACCGTCTGCTTGGCAGTCTACCTTGCAGGCAACCAGACGTTCTGCCAGAAATGCTTCAAGTACCAAGAAGGAAGTGGCCAAAAAGGCTAAACCCACGACCACGAGGAAGCGCAGCGGGAGAGTGAAGAGGAAAGAGAATGATTACCTCTTACTTAAAGCACTCATCGCCCAGAACCAAATTAACAACAGCTTGTTCGAATCAGGGAGTAATATTATTTGTGACGCCATGGATGAGGAAGAAGTATGTTTGTTGCTTGCTAAAAGTAAATGAGATGTACTTGAAGCACGCAATTACATCCATGGCCAACCATTTCTTGTTGGCGAATACTTTGATGAGTGCAGCTCCAGTTGCTGCGAGTTACATGAATATTGCATGGATCAAATGTCAGCAGGTCATCATGCTTTGCTAGTCCACTACAATAGAGATCATTTCCGACACGATGCTGGTTCCATCAATGTGAGTTTCAAGGACTTACATCTCTTCTTCAACTTCAACGTGCTCGATGCCACTCTCGTTAGATGCCTGATTTTGTAAGTACTTAACAAACTCTGATCAACTTCTCCATACAAGGCTGTAAATGATAAAGAGCTAACTGCATTTTATTCCTCTCAGGGGATTGAACGCGCAGAGAAGAAAATGGGAGGGTGTGTATTTCATAGATCCTGAAGTAGCAAATGGCACAACAATACATGTTAAGGACCTATGGGACTGGGCCGTTAACACGGTCGTCCGTCTCTTCGAAAACACGTCCCATGCAGTATCATTTCTCTGGCCATATCATGAACGGTAAGTCAAGTAAACAACCACGCGTACACTTATTGTCTTTCAGATTTTGACATAATTCGTAAGTTCATGGCTTTCTTAATATGTAGCGATCACTGGATATTGTTATTCATTGTTCCAAACAAGAACACGGTTTACTACATCGATTCTCTCAGAGAGTCAACAAACACTCAAGATCTGACGCATGTTCAGCAATTCATGGATAGGTATTGAATTCTATGATGTTGAAATTAATTTGCATTCATATCTGGTTCGATAATTGATGTTGTCAAAATTCATCATCATTTGCAGTGTGCTCGCATTGTGGAAAACTAAACCAGGGAACCTGTTCAAGAGGGAACTACCTCTGCAGCACGAGATCGTTTCTCTAGTAACACACCAAAATCCGTTATTTTCGGAAAATTTATCCAACAGTCTGCAAATACCTTTCCTTATGCTAGTCAAATATTCAAGCTTCTAAATAAACCTCTTTCTATTTTGTCCAAAGAAAAAATAATACATCTAACACCAGTTAGGTTGTTCCTAACAGGACAAATACATGACTAATTCTGTACAAAAAATTTCAGTGTCCTCAGCAAGAAGCAGGGACCAACCTTTGTGGATACTATGTTTGCAGACACATGATCTCCATCTGCAAATCTGCTGATAGTTGTGACGATCCTTGTGAATTAGTACGAGTAAGTCTTAATTAATATCTTCTACTCCACTCATATGGCACATTCTGATCTTAAAAATACTGCAGCTCATCTTAAAACCGAGGACCCCTGAACCGCTCCCGGCTGGTGAATTGCTGATGGTTCGGAGATTTATCAGATACTTCTTCCTGTATCACTACATCAATCCCACTGGTGATAATGAAGATTTCAGCATGCGTTCTCCTGAAACATTGAGTAAGAGTTAGCCGCTAAACATATAACGCATGGATCCATTGTTTTCCATCTGATGAGGTCTTCGTATTTCGTACACTATGATTAATTATGTAATGCATATATATGTGGACAAATCATTGGAATTTAGCTACCATATGTTCAATTGCAATTGTTGCGAAATCTGATGAATGTTCTTCCTATGGACACTATTTGTTCAATTGAATATTGTGGTGAATTTGCTTTTTACGTGCTGATTCAAAATAAGATATTTTTCTTTTAACCTGGCAATTGCTCCGCACACGGTTCAACTAAATGAGTGTGTGCGATCCACATCGGAAAGCATACGTCAATCATAGCGGAACCGTCGGTGATACACAACAGATCGCAAACGATTTGCAGCGCTACTACGTGTGCGTAGGGTCTCCGGAACCGTTTGTGATATCGCATTATCGCACACGAGAACTGGGAGTAAACCGTGCCCAATGCAAAATACAACCTCGGTCGTAATTTTTTAGGAAACGTGTGGGATCCCAAACGAAAAGCACACGTCACTCTTGCGGCAACCGTCGGTGATACCCAACAAATCACAAATGGTTTGCAGAACTTGTATGTGTGCGAAGGGTCTCCTGAACCTTTTGTGATAGAACATTATCGCAGACGGTAATTGTTGGCAAACGTGTGCAATGGAGTCTATCATGGCACACGGGTTACGCAGAAAACTCGTGTGCGATGGGGCACAAATCGCACACTGTTCATATGTTGGCCCATGTGCCTTACATACTGTTTCCCAAACGGTTCATTACGACAGACCGTATGGTTTCACGGCATCATTAGAAACGCTTAATCACCGATACCACATGTGCGAAAGAATTTAGTGTGTGCTGCATCGCACACGATTACATTTTGGAAGGCCTCTGGATCACTGCTCCATATCCCTGACGGTTTCTGGGTCATGTGGGAAGGACACCCTATCACACACACTCACTTGGCGACGGTCCCAAATGCCGTCGCGGAAAGGGGTTAAAAACCGTTTGTATAGCACCGACGCGTACCAGTGAACCCACCATAAGCGAATCATGAACATATTGCAACACCCTACAGCGGGGATCCCTCACGCTTGCGCGACACGGAGAGCACCATAGGACAGTACCAATAATAAAACATACAACTTAAACCAATCACGATCATCAATTAACCCATAGGACAAAACGGATCTACTCAACCATCATAGGATAACCATACATCATTGGGAAATAATATATAGCATTGAGCACCATGTTTAACTAGAGATTACAGCGGGTAAAAGAGAGGTTACACCGCTACATAGAGGGGGAGAGAGTTGGTGATGACGGCGGCAAAGTTGTTGGTGTAGATCGCCGTCACGATGATAGCCCCGGAGGCGTTCCGGCGCCACCGGGAGAGAGGGGGAGAGCGCCCCTCCTCCTTCTTCTTCCTTGACCCCCCTAGATGGGAGAAGGGTTCCCCCTCTGGTCCATGGCCTCCATGGCAGCGGAGGGGTGGGAGCCCCTCCGAGATTGGATCTCTGTCTCTGTTTCCTTCTGTTTCCGCGTTCCTATTTTCTGGCCTTTCACCGTTTCTTAAATTCCCGGAGATCCGTAACTCCGATTGGGCTAAAATTTTAACACGACTTTTATCCGGATATTATCTTTCTTGCGGGGAATAAGGGCACCAACCGTCTTACGGGGTAGCCACAAGCCCCCTGGCCGCGCCCAGGGTAGGGGGCGCGCCTCCAGGGCTTGTGGGCCCCTCGGGCATTGTCTCGCGTTGGTTCTAGTTCCCTAAAATCACATATATTCCAAAAAAAAATCTTCGTAAGTTCTTATCGCGTTTGGACTTTGTTTGGTATGTGTCGTGGAATTGTCACGGCAGATGTCCTTAGTGTCAGGACTTAGTCGCGAGGCCAACGCATCTATGTGGTAGCTTGAGAGGGGTTGAACGGAATCGAGAGACGCAAAACAAGACAAGGATTTAGACAGCTTCGGGCCCCGGGAAACATCATCCGGTAACAACCCTACATGCTGTTTGAGGCTAGGTCTCATTATGATCACGGGAGAGTCGCCGGGAACCGGCTCTCGGTGTCTAGCCCTAGAGATCGTTTCTTGTTGCTTGTCCCTCTTTGGGGTGCCCTGCCCCTCCTTATATAAGTTAGAGGGACGAGTTACATGTGGAGTCCTAGTAGGACTAGGATTAGTCTATCTTCTCTTACAAGTTAATTACAAGTCCGGGTCTTGCTTCCTCATAA